>NW_026971391.1:0-34416 GCF_963678635.1 Symsagittifera roscoffensis | reverse complement strand
CATCTTTATTTTCTGAATGCACCATGTCCCTGAATGGAGAAAAAATTTCAACAACTAATGCCAATTTTGCCCATAAGAGTTTCATTGAGACAGAATTTTCTCACGGTCTTGATGCAAAGAAAACGTGGCTTGCTTGTCAAGGCTATTTTTATGAATATAATCCATCAGGTATTGATGGTGCTAATGGGCGAGCTGAAGATGTCGCTGAACGTAAGCGAATCGTAGCAGCATCAAGCGAATTCCGATTATTTGGTAAAATTGCCTGTGATTTTTTATCATGCGACAAACATCTTATCAGCGGTGTTACAATAAGACTTTCTCTTAGACGATCTCCTAATGACTTTCTTATTATGTCTGAGCACGCTACTAAACATTACCAAGTCCAAATCACTGAGGCTAACCTATATGTGCGCAAAATGACAGTAACAGATTTTGTACTATCATCGATAGAAAAAACTCTGTTGAAAACACCTGCAATATACAATTATATTGAAGTTTTACCAAGAACCTTTTTGGCCACAACTGGTGTGCAAAGTTGGCGACATGAAGACGTTTTTGCCAAAGAGCCAGTTCGTCGAATGATTTTGGCAATGAGCTCGAATACAGCATACCTGGGTACTAACCGAACAAACCCGTTTCATTATCAAAAGTTTCAGCTGAATGAAATCATTGTTTACCGAAACGGCCTACCCATTGCAGGAACTCCTGTGTCAACGACTGATAACAAAAGAATATACTATAACACATTGGAAGCTCTAGACTTTGTTTTTAACAATAGTCATGGAATCAGTTTGGCTAATTATCACAATCATTATATTATGGCATTTGATCTCACATCTACTCAGGAGGCTTCACACGACTTTATTCATCCTGAATTGACCAATTGCACCATTTCAGTAGAACTGAAGTTTGATGCACCGCTGGGGGAAAATGTAGAGTTACTTTTCATGGGAGAGCATGCATCAACAGTTTACATGCGTTCCGATAGAAAAATAGCTAAAAACACTCTAATGAATTGAATCGGGGAAAAAAATGGACAATTTGCAGATTATTGAGCTTATTAACCGATGCAAACATTTGAAACATCGATTTCGTGGCATTTTCCTGCTAACTTAGCATTTAATACAATATTGAAACGTGACAATACTTTCATGATAGTCAACGCATCAAACTCAGACCAGCCAGGAACTCATTGGTTACTGTTTGCTCAAGCTGGTGGTCAAATCTTTTTTGCAGATCCTCTTGGACGAAGCCTACACAACTATCCACATGTATACAAAAATATGAGACGTTCTATCCATGAGGGAAACCAAATACTGATGAATTAGCCAATCCAATCAGCTAACTCGGTCTTGTGTGGACTTTATTGTATTTATGTTGCTCATGTTATAATTTCTTCTAAATTTCCTATAGTTTTCAAGGTTAACGATCATGACATGATGCGTTTTGCTAAACATATGATGTTATAACTTTGTGATACTGTTGCATTTCTTTAATGATTTATAATTGATTTTTTTTTAAAAAAACATGTTTTATGGTTGCTAGAACACATACCGCTGGAATTATCTCAGAAATATTTTGTTCAAAAATTGTATTTCTTCTCCATTATAAATTTAACAAACAAAGTATTTGAATCAATCTCTAATCGACCATACCCACTCAAAATAATATCAATGATTTTTGAAAATTCGGCAGCATTATCCCCATTCAAAATTCGAATAAAACGTTCAATGGTTACATTAGTAATTAGATCAGTTTGAGTTTGAATGGATCGAGTCTGTGATGCAAAGCAAATCTGTGGCAATCGTTTTCGCAAAGAAACTCCGGCGGTGTCAAGGTTGTTAGTCGAATTGTAGTTAGCAGCCAATTTCATTTTTTCCATCAGTGGTCCTGATAGATGATATTTGCTGCACCGCATAATCAAACATTTAAAGGATGAAAGGAGACAAGGCACAATAAAAGATTTTAAGGTCATCTTGTTAACTGCTTCAGTGCATTCTTTTGTAACTTCGATAAGAACGTGGTAATGTGGCTGACCATTGGCAGGAGATTGGGAACAAAATTCGTTCTGATTTGAATGGACTGCAAATGCAAAGTTCGTATTAGAAGGAAGGTCAGAGACGTCGGGTTCATTGTTCAGAAAAAAAAATTTAAAGTTTTTCCGAAATTGTTTAAAGTATTCCGGCGATTGTTCATACATTGCTTCAACCATTCTGATAATTAATAAATGAAACTGGGTTTTTTTTTCCACTTACTCAAGCCACTCGACATTTTTTGTTGAAATAATCTTCTTCATCATCCTCTCCGTTTTCACTATTACAGTCTTTTTCGGAGTAAACCGATCGTTTTGATTTATATCGTCGTTTTTGAGGTTTATCGTTTCCTGTTGTGCAAATTGAAATCTTTTCACCAGTTGCTGCTTTGATCATTTTTTTTACTTTTGAATAATTATCTGCTAAGCTATCAAATTCTTTCGTCGTCAAAGTAACTGCTTGATACATTTTGAACACTTCTTCGTCAGTTTTTTTATACAATTTTAGTGTAATATAGGTACCTGTTTTTTCAAATGTTTTTGTTCCAACTCTGACTATACGTTTTTCTCCTGAAGAAATATCACGAAAGTCATCAAAAAAGTTAGTATCACTTTCAAGCGTGTACATAGTTGGGTAGCGGTAATTTTATTCAACCGTATCAGTCAAGAGACAATTTAAGAATGATTTACCTAGCCGGTGAATAGCTTAACTCGGGCGATTTATTTTACGGTATTCCTTAAGCTTCATTGGAGACTTTAATTAGTTTGCAGTTGGAAATTTATGAGTTTAAGTTATACATGTCAAATCTGTCTGGCAAATTCCCGTTTTAGCTCATAAATCTCAACGGTTTTACCCTGGCGGCATGCCTGTTATCTCTTTGAAGTGTAAAACTTCTGTCATTTTGTTCTTAGGGTATCATAAAAAGGCGCCATGCTGTTTCTTTGAAGTATAGATTTTCAAAGCGTTTACATTTCTACTTTAATTGCAAAAGCCCTGAAAACATATTAAATTTTACAAAACCCGATTTATGGTAATTGGCTAAAACTTAGACAACCAGCAATAAAAAACTAAAAGTGGTACGTCAAGCTAAATCAACTTACTATTTTTATTCAATCTCTCAAAATCAAACAAAACTAAATTTTCAACGATGGCAACTCCACTGCAAATTATTTCAATTAATTCTCTTGAAAGAGCTATATTGTACCAAACGTATACCAGAGATTCTATCGTAGTGGTTCAACAGGAACGGAAAATGCGTCATCGAAAAGCAAGTGCTTTGAACGATCTTGATCCAGGAAGCCGAGAATTCGATGAATGGGTCACTAAAAACCATATGATGTTACCCGATTATTTGCTAGATCAAATTGGTATCCTCATACAAAGCAGAAAACAGGTCGTCTACGAGAGTTGTTGTGTGACTGAATCGTATCCTGCGCTGAAGCGCACAGATATTCAAGACCCTACTTGCCTTGATAGTTCACCGAGAAAAATACTGTTTAACTACGATTGCCAATCGATCCCCTTTTACGAAAATCAGGAAGGATCCATTAGAGATTTAGCAGAGCGAGAAAGTTACTGGAACATTGAGTCGATTGAATCACCAGATTCAACAGAGAAAAAAGATGAGGACCAGCAGACGCCCAAAACCGGATATTTTTCCAATCACTCAACAACAGCAGCAGCAAACTTTTTCTGCTTCTTCTTCTTCCGGCAGTCAAAGTCCCACTGCACCAAACTTAGTGGCTGAGACGCCGCCTATCAATGCTTGCTATGCGCCGAAAAAACGCAAACTGCAATTTAGAGATCTCTGAAAACTCAAAAAAAACTTTGTTTCCGCGAGAGTGCACCAGTTTGGGGGTTTATTATTTAGTTTGATAAGTTTTTTTTTATTATTGTGGCTGAATCTTTGCTTACGTTTTGTTTATGATTTTTCTAATTTAATGTTTGCCCTCTAACTTTTTTTTCAGAAATCTTTGAAAGAATAAAACTAAACAAAAAGAAACATATTTTAAATTTTTTTTTGTTTTTGAAAAAAAAATTAAGAGTTTCAAAATTTTGTTTGAAACAAACAGTGGTATTAAAAATTATCCTCTGGTTTCGACCAGTAGTAGGTGATCAACTTAGTTAATGAAAGTTTGCCTGTATATGCAACACCTAACATGTTATTTCTGTTCAAAACCCAAACCAGAAAAAGTATGCAAAATTTCGTTTTTGTTTTTTGTCTAAAAATTGCCAAAAATTGATTTCGTGAACTGTAACTTTATCTCATACTGTTGCTATAAGGGTATTACGGCTGATGAAACCCCCAGTTCCTTGATACAACGCTTTTTGAAATGTTATTTTTGAGAAATTCGAAATTCATTAAAATTCATCGTTGGCTAAGTGTCGTTCACTATGAAGCCGTGCTCAGAAATGGATGAAACCAATTTTTTTAGACTCAGCGGGGTCGAAAACAAGGCGTAGCCGCCGTTTTCGAGTCTAGGCGGCCACGTTTCAAAAGATATTTGGTGGTTTTTGAACGGACTGCATATCCACTGAGCCAATGCTCCTCACCACCCTGCAGTGGAAACCATCTAAAAGTAAAAGCTGAAACACTGCAAAGGACCCAACAGATACCTGAATCAGTGAACATATACGCAGAATGAATTTAATAAAAACAAGAAAAAATCAAAAAAGAATAAATTGACCTGTTTGATTTTTTCGATTTTCAGAAGTTTGACATGAAAAATTCCCATTATTTAATTTTAAAAAAAATCATGATATGAAGCTTTATCACTTCTTTGACAGCTCAATTGATGATTAACTACATTCGGTGTAAGGCTTCCATTTCACTCTGCTGGCTTAGGTCTACTCGGGTGAGGTCTTTTTGAATTGAGTGCCGATGAATTGTTTGAAGCTACACAACTTGTTTAGGAACTTTGTGGTTAATTCAGAAAATTTGGTTGATTTATGAGACTATTTTATAGGTTTATCTAATGAGCCGAAGTTGTTTCCTTTGATGTATCTGAGAGTATTTTGGGCGCACCCTCTCGATTTTATTAATCTAAGCTCCACCTTAGGAAACCACTCCTTGTTTGGCAATTAAGCAAATGATAAAAAAAAGTTTGAAAATCTAAACAGATTTAATAGCAGTCGTAAAACAAACGGAAAATCACTTGATCTCTTTTGACTTGTAAACCAGTATCTGCTTTATTTGAACCTAGCTCTCCGAAATATCAAAATTCTCAAAAAACAACCACCTCGCAATGTCTACAAAAGTCGTACCCTGTAATCTCTGCCAAAAAAAAACTGAGTGACCGGCGAAGCCTCAAAAAACATCTAATGGCTGTTCACAAGATTGATCCTGTGAAAATCGACTACATCTGTGGTCACTGTGAACTAGAGGATAAGTCACTTCGCGTCATTTGGGAACATGTCGTGGAGCGTCACGAAACAATCGATGAAACGGAAGAAAGAAGAATTTGTCTCTACGACATGAATGTGTTCCAAAATGATCGCGCATATGCTGCGCATATGCTAAACGAACACGGTCTGCCAGCATGTGATGTGAGCCGAGAAATCCTCATTTCTATACAGCCTGAGACAGCTTTTGATGGAGCAGTCAGGACATACGATATAGTGCCGATGGAAACGGAAGTGGACCTACTAGCGCTATTCGTGACCAAGAGAGACGAAATCGAAGAGCTGATACTTCAAAATACTATGTAAGAGCCTCAGAAAGCTCAATTGTCGGCAGAAGTAACTCTTGAAAAAGAGAAGGCAGATGGCACAGAAGAAGTAATAACCATCTTCGCCAATTGCAAAATGCTTGCTGTAGACGTTCAAGGATGGACCCAGGACCAATTCTATGATTGCGTGGACCAAATATTGTCTACTGTCCATCAATATGCGTCTCATGGTAGTGGCTGGAAAATCCGCAGGATTGATAAGATTGTCCTAAAAATGGTGAAGTCTGCACCGATCAGGGGTTCATCGTACTTGCCACTACCAGCCGATCTACTGAAACTCAAACGCTTCTTGTTGAATATTCGCAATTATGAAGACGATCGATGCTTTGAGTACTGATTCGTTGCTGAGTATCATCGGCAGAACAATATCCCGCTCACTCTTCGTACGATGCAGAGTAGAGAGGAGGAGAAAGCGAGCTTCTATGATTATCGCAGAAACTCAAGAGCGCACGAGCCAACTGGTGATTTTGTGTACCCAATGGGACTACCGGCTATTGCACGCTTCGAAATTGTGAATGAAGTGCAAGTGAATGTCTTCAGGTTAGTTGAAGTTTTAATCAATTTTTTTTAATTGGTGTGAAGCTGTATCTAAGCACATCAGAACAAATGGTTGGCTGCACATTCGTTGAAGAATTATTATTATGATGACATTAAAAATTAGTATAAAAATATCATTCAAAATTTTTCTCTAGGTACAATGAAAAGACTCTTCTACCCCTGAGAGTGTCAAAACATCAGACTAATTTTGTTGTGGATTTGCTGCTTCTAAACGATATGGGCACGCATCACTACGTCGTGATAAAAGACCTAAACAAGCTAGTGAGCAAAATGCAAAAAAGAAAACTGAGATCGAGAAACATGCTGTGCCGAAATTGCTTCCACCGGTGTTCATCTGAGGAACGACTTGAGCGCCACCAGTTAATCTGCATGGGGAAAGAACCAGCAATCGTTACCATGCCAAATGTTGACAAGAGCAGCGTAGGCTTCAAAAACATCGGTGCTCGAAGCTATAGCCCATTCGCGGTTTACTTTGATTTGGAGTCTGTGCTGGAGAAGGTGGAGACGGTGAGAAATAATCCTACCTGCTCGAGCACAACCGTGATTGAAAATTATAAGCCCAGCAGTTTTTGCCTTGTCGTTGTGGAAGCTGGAAACCCGAAACCGGCGTTTTTTTTTCACTTCATCGAGGAGTGGACGCCATGACTAAATTCGTTCGAATGCTGGAAGTATTGGCGCGTGACTTTCATAATAAAAAACGACGATACCCGAACTACCTCGGAAGCACCACTATTCTTGAAGACAGTGACAAATGCTGGATTTGCGAAGAGCAATTCTCCGAAACTAACGCGAAAGTTTTGGACCATAATCATTTCGATGGATCATTCCTCGGATGGGCTCACAACAAATGCAACTTCCTGAGACGTACCATACAATTCACCCCTGTCTTTGCCCACAATCTCCAGAATTATGATTTGCACCATGTACTGAAGAGTCTGCAAGATACCAATACCAGAAACACCTTTTCGGTCATTCCTCTCAATGACGAAAAATTTATTTCACTTACAATGAAAGTGTGGATTAGATCGTACACTAACGAAAAAGGAAATGTCCAACATGTCTACGAAGAAATCCGTTTTGTGGACAGTTGTAAATTTATGAACAGCTCACTCGATGAGCTAGCTCGAAATCTACCCGTGGAAAAATTCATATATCTCAATAACCACTTTGCTACCCGACCGGAAGAAGATAAAGCATTGATTCGACAAAAAGGTTACTTCCCCTACTCGTATGTTGACAGCCATGCAAGATACACAGAAGATGGACTACCTGCACGCGACAAGTGGACCAACACGCTGCAAGGAGGTGTTGTTAGTGTCAGTGAAAAAGAATACCAACA
Source organism: Symsagittifera roscoffensis (assembly GCF_963678635.1). NCBI lineage: Eukaryota > Metazoa > Xenacoelomorpha > Acoela > Convolutidae > Symsagittifera > Symsagittifera roscoffensis. Next base: position 26,758 of record NW_026971391.1, on the reverse strand, counting down.
TGCATGGTTAGTGTACACTCGTTTCGGTTGTCAGACTTTGGGCGAATACAGCGATTTGTATCTAACAACTGATACCTTGATTCTTGCATGCGTTTTTGAAGAGTTTAGACGAGTGTGTTATGAAACATATAAGCTAGACTGTGCTCAATATTTCACGGTTAGCAATCTCTCAGGGGATGCATTTTTGCGAACATGCAAGGCTGACCTCCATTTGCTCACTAATAGGGAGCACTTGGATATGGCAGAAAACCTGATCAGGGGGGGGCATTGCAAGTGTGTTTGAAAAAGACTTGTTTCCGCCAACAATAAATTTGTGAAAAATTACGACCCTAAACAGCCTAACACTTTCCTCTTCATGATAGACGCGAACAATTTATATGGCGGGATTATGGAAAAATTTCCTCTTCCACTTAACTCATTGGAGTTTAATGACCAAGTTACTATAGCCGAAATTCTCAACACGAGCAGAGAATCCGAAATTGGATACATTTTGGACGTCAATCGTTTATACCCCGATCATTTGCATGATGCACATTCGGATTAACCACTCGCCCCAACAAAAGAAGTTGTGTCCAAAATGTGGCTCAGTGAGCTTCAATTGGACATGTTGAAAAAAATGAACATTTCGGATAAAGTGGGCACTACGCCAAAGCTCATACAAAACTTCTTTCCAAAGAAAAACTATACTGTACACTACCTAACACTTCAGCTCTATGTCAAACTTGGTTTGAAAATTGAAAAAGTTAATCGAGTACTGCAGTTAAGACAAGAAAAATTTATTGCACCATATGTTCAGTTGAACACTGAGCTCCGAAAAAAAGCTACTACCAAGTTTGAACAAGATTTCTTCAAGCAAATAATAAATAGTGCGTTTGGAAAATTCTGCGAATCAAAAAGGAATCGACTTATTGTAGATATTGTTCGCAATGCTGAAGAACTGCAAAATTTATCAAGGAAAAAAAGATTTAGCAGTATAAAAATTATTGACCAACACTTGGTATCTGTAACCTCAAAACCTGTGAACATTAAATGGGATAAGCCCACAATTGTTGGTGCAACGATACTAGATTTGGCAAAATTTTACATGTTCCAGTTCCAGTACAACATAACCAAGAAAAATTTTGACGCAACTCTTTTATATTCGGACACTGATTCGTTCCTGTATGAAATCCGCAGCAAAGATCTCTACAATGAAATTGAGAAAAACCATGAACTGCAAAATCATTTTGACTTTTCAAATCTACCAGCCACCCACCCCCTCTACACCAACGAGAATTTGCGCGTTACCCTGAATTTCAAGGACGAGTTTGCTGGGGAGATCATACAGGGGTACGTCGGACTAAAACCCAAACTGTACAGCATTATTTCTTCGAGTAAGTTTCTTTTTCTTTTCTTTTACCATTTTGCAATTACAATTTTAGAAAAGGGCAACAAAAACAAATCATAAGATTATGTAGTGAGGGTTGGGGGGGGGGAATGGAGGTATTTATGTGGAAAAGAGAAAAAACTGTTAAAAATTTGAAGTAAATTGATTGTATTTTTGTTTCAGACATGGAAAAAAAAGCGCGAAAGGTATTTCTAAATATTCGAAAATGGAGCTAACCCATAATAAGTTTAAACAAACATTGACTTACTGTTTGCTGGTCCGGTCAGAAAATGTGAGGATAAATTCTTGCAATCACAATTTACAAACCATAATAACGAATAAAATTTCCCTGAGCGCATTTGACAATAAGCGCTATATACATGCAGACAGAGTAACTACTAGTCCTTTCGGACATAAACGTTTGCGTGCGGATATGTTCATAAGAGAAATTGGGCGCACCATGGACTGGGGCGAATACGACGTAGACGACGACGCCGTGGTCCCCACTCCCACCGATAACGGAAGTGGGGAGGATTTGGCTGAAGCTATAGAAGCGCAGGGCGGGTATTATGTGGATATTTTTACTCTACCAGATATGGGGTTCAACCAACCCACATACACTGATCAAGAGCTAGAACAGGATTTGGTAGATTTCGACCAGCTAAGTGGGCAAAATGAGTCAGAACCAGCAGCGTACAACTGCCCCTATTTGGACATTGAAGCTCGAGAAGAAAACGAGCAGGAAGAAATTAGACCACCTAAACGGCGGTGCTTAAATCGACGTGCTTTCATATTAGACGATTCTGACTAAATAACTTCTGATTATAAATGTAAATGATTCGCTTTATAGTACTTTTCATTCAGGAAATAAAGCTTTTCAAAATTGTTCTTTTGACCGAAAAGTGACATAATAACAACTCTAATCGTGAGGGGGAGGGGGGTATTCAAAACAACATCATAAACTTACCAATATCACAGCATTTTATTTAATTCCACACGTGGCGATAAAGATTACAAAATAATCCACAATATAACGCGCGCAGTAAAGTTTGAACTGTCATAGTCAAAGGGAAAACATGCACCAACCAAAACTTGATTCCATTCCCGTTTCCATAAAGTGGCTGGAAAATTACCAATTTTAACCCCCCTTAAAACATGCGTGCCTGAAAAAGTAGGGGCTTTAACCCCTTTGGGGGTTAAAAGTGGTAAGTACAACGGCACACTGAATTTTGGGGGGGGGGTTAAAAGTCGTTATTTTCCTAGCCACTTTTACTATACTACTTTCAAATGAAATGAGTGAACTAAGACACAATAACACTGACTTTTACTCACTCCAATGAGGATCGTTAGCGGTAGACAAGGTCATATAAGACCAATTTAAAAAAATTAAACAAGTTAATGAAATAAAGACGATCACAACACCTCCCCTATCTGGGAAAAATTTGAACTAAACACGTACAAAATAACTGATCCTTATTGTAGTTGCAAAATTTTCAATTACTATAAATTTATCCGATGGATTTATTCGGTTTAATCTAAAAATAGGTAAGAGGTGCCTGAATTAAATGAAATCTACATCGCTAGGAAAATACAAAACGCTCAATGTTGTATAGCGGGAGTGAAAAAAAATTCAAACACAAATATGGTTTTATGTAAATAATCCGACGGATTATCAATTTTTTGGTTTCGAAGTTTATGTTTGGGAATTTAACTAATTACACCAATAGTTAATTTGCGTGATCTGAATTTGGATGTTTTCCCTTGTTTTAAATGCAAAAATTGCCCAAGCGAAACTTTTAAAAATGACAAATCAAATGAAGAAGAATGCAGTTTTAAAGAGTTTTGAGACATGGTCAATTTCTTGCGGAAACTTTTCTCATTATCTACTTTTCGCATTATCTAATCAATGTCTAAATCATCGGAAGTTTCTACAACAGAAGTTGATAAGGAGGTAAGTAGCTCCCGTATTTCTTCCTCGTTAAAAATTCTCGATTCGGGGATCACTTCCGTCGGAATTTGTGAGACTATGGGGCTAGGATGTTCGACTGACTGTGCAGCCAAGATTTCCCTGCAGTCCCTCTCGTTCTACGAAATGCTATCTCTGATTGAGTCCTCGCCGAAAATGAATGGATTATCTGCAGTTCCCATAGCTCATTCACCTACAACATCTATATATAACCTTTCACCATAAAAATTCATCATCCGACTTTTCGTCTTGTTCTAGAAGAATTTCGTTTTTTACGTTCTGGTGACTCTGATATTTCGTATACCGGGATTTCTGGTGCAGAGTCGTCGTCCAACTTCAGTATAACTGAGCTCTGTAGCTCAATCTTCAGTGGTTTGTGCAACTTAGTGAGGTTATCCGATGTAGAGATAGCCACGTCTTGTCTTGTTGTTGCGCACAATTTTTTTTCTTTGATCCTACTTCATAACAATGGTTAAAATTAGGAACTGTGGCACTACCTTTGAAAACATTAGGTTGTTTTGAACAATTATTTCGATTAGCTATATATGATTTCTTAGTATTTTCCCGCTTGCTAGTTTCACTGTTGAATTAATAGAGCCTATGATTTTCTCGCCCAAAGGTCGGTAAAGGTCTCGTTGTACATTTCGCTGAGATTTTCTGTGTTTGTGTTGGGCTAAACTCCGAGTCATATCCTTTCTCTTTGGGGTTACGGTTTTTGGTGTTCGTTGCAGCGCCCAGATATACTTTTTCTACTCTGTCATCAGAAGCCCAATTTTGTGCAATAATTTTGGCATAATTGATTTTCCGTTGTCTAAAAATTTATTACTAATTTGACTGATCAACTTCTTCCAGAGAGTGTTCGGTGTTTTGTGGAAGTAATTTTCAAATAGTGTAAAATTTGTTTTCGATTGGTATGTGCTCCGTAAACTTCAGATGGTTTTAGAAACCGAGTTGATAAAAGAATGTTTAGGTTATTCCGAAGACATCGTTTGTACCTTTGATTTAACGGTATGTACAATGTACAAGTTTTTCTAATATACCGTTGGAACTAGAACTGTGGTCGGCTAATGCACATATTATAATTTTCAATGATTTGAATCGCAAAAGGTTATAAAATCGGCCAATTAAGACACGAGGCGTGGTTAACCCGAATTCAATTTAGGATTTGTGAAGTTTTAAGTAATCGATAAGAAAATCAATCACTGTTTTAGCGGACGTACTTGAGCTAATTTTCGCTGATGAAAAATTTGAAATTCTATCTATACATAACAAGATATATTTAATGGATCTAAAGAGCCTGGAAAATCTACATCGATTTCTTCATTAACAAACTGAAGGTCAGGAGGATGGTTTTCTGAAAACAAGGGCTTAATGATTTCAGCTGCTTTCATACAATCCGTACGAATATTTCCTGGTGATATGTAGCCAACAAAATTTTCTCAAAATCAATTCATCCAGAATTGATCTGGATGAGTTTGGTGGAGAAGTTTTATGGCGGTTGTTCTAAAGCCAAAGGGTAGGCACAATTTGTTGTCCATGTAAAATAATCCGTTAACAGTATGTGGGTCTCTATGAGAGTAATTGAAATAACAGCTTGATTTTGTGGTTTAAATAATCCTTTTCATTTTCTAGAGGTTTAACCATGGAATATAAAATGTATCTTCTTCGGTAAGCTATGCAATCATTTTACTTTTAAAGAAGCTATTAAACTCCAATGTTTTTTTTTGGCAAATTAAGAGAATCCCAGTTTTTTCTTGCTAGTGAAGAATGATCCGAAGACATAGTTTCTTTAGCAAATTTAATATTGATATCGGATGTTGAGAGAGTATTTAAAATTCCACTATTTACATTTACATTACTTGCAAAATTAGGTTTTATAAGAGGTTCTATTTTATTCGCATGTACATAATAAAAATAAAAAAGTACTTTGAGATGGTAATTTTTGAACAATTGTTTTTTGAATAACCCAACGGAGAAGATTTATGGGTACAAAATTTGGAACGAAAATAATCAAAATCGCAAATTTTCAATCTTGAACTAAGTTTAGAATTGATGCGATAATCTTATTAAGTAGTTTAACGTCACTGAAATTTTTCTATTTTTGGCAAATCAGATAGGAGTTGATGTATTTGTTTATTATTTCTATATCAGATTCAAGAGTAGAGTAGAATTCAAGAGTAGAAAAGTTTTCTATTTGGAACTCTTAAGGTTAAACCTGTAAAACCCATATCTTTGCCTGATTTATATTTTATCGAAAAAGTTAAACGGTAAAAGTCTGTCAACCCGTTTTGCTTGTTAATGGGCTATGACAAGTCTTCTTTCCATGATTACATCATAAGGCCGATAAAAAAGCTTTATTATTTGTTAGAACTTAGAAATTCGAACCGTATAGGTGAAATTTGTAGTGTTCAACAGCCCAAACAGCATCGCGGAGTTCGAGTTCGTTTGATGAGTTTTTCGCTTCGTTGGGGTCTGAAATCCAGCAATGAAAGAAGCCGATCTGTAGTCGTTCCCGTGGAGTTGTTCAAGCGTAGCGCCGAGACCGTTTTGTGAGATGTCTGGTTTTTTTTATTCTACTCACGTCGAAGTAGATATTTTGGTAGAAATAACGATTTCTGATTTAATTTTCTCGTAGACTATTGTATGATCATCTGATCAATTCAGCATCAATTTCCTCTTTATTAGCGTTCTAAGATGACTTCCCAGCGATGCAAGTTTTGGTACAAATTTAATGGATTCGTTAGTCGATCAAAAAAAAAGAGCGCAATTCCTTCAAGTTCCGGGAGATTGGGTTGGAATTTATCGCTAAAGTTTGATCTTCGAGCGAAAGACCGAAATAAATCCTGATCTCGATATTTTGAAATCTAGCCATTAATATTTTTAAATTCAATTTTGGCCATTTGACTGCGAAACTATTTTTGTCTAAGGTCGATAAAATATTTTCGACGATGGCATTGTTTTCGTTAAAGTTTCCTTTGGAACAAATTCATTTTTAGTTTAGGTAAAGGTTGGTAAAAGGAATGTTTCCAATGGTTGTGCCTATCAATCTTTCGAATTCCTTTGGCATATTACCAAGCCCATAAAAACCTGTTAAAAACTTATATGAACTGCTAATGTTTCCAACTAAGATAGTAAAACTGCAAGGTTTACTTGTGAATTCGTCTAAGTTTAATTGACTCTAAGCCTTTTCGAGGTCTAGATCAGTGAACCAAACTTCTCCGGCGCATTTTTCTGAAAATTGTGATGCAATGTTATCTACTACTTTGTGAATGTTGGGCTTCTGTTTTTTTTGAAGATTTCTATGTTTATTAGTTTTTAGATCAACGCGAGTTTTATTGAATTATCCTTTTTTGCAGATAATTACCACTGGCCTGATAAATCTCTCTTTATCGCATGATTCTAGCTTTTCAGTTAATTTACTTCGGAAATTATTCTATCATGTTCTTAGCTTACCGCTGGTGGTAAGTGTAACGGTACAATTCTTCCTTTTAAATGAATTGATTTCAACGGTTCAAAATGGGTAAATTTCAGTTGGTTTTTCTGTTTGTCAATTCTGTTAATGGTTGGTTCAGTTTTTTTTGAAATTGTTTCTCTTCGTTCTTGTACGATCCGATGGAATTAATGATCTGATTGATTTATTCGATTTGTTCTTAAAGTGTGGAAAAGTTTTCTCTTCGACTTTAATCCCGACATGGGATAGATTGTCATTCCCTATAATGTTTTGCTCATGTCCATTGGTGGTTAAGAAGGCCGTTTTCTCGTAAGACTATCCATCGGGTCTGATTGGTACGATGATTTGGCCCACGTTCTAAATCGGGTCGTCTGGTAAGCCACAGTAGAGATCTTTCGCAGCCCAATCGACTGCGTTGATTTTCAAGTATGGGTCAAGTAATTTAAGTTGGTGTACTATGTTCCTTTTTAAAAAGCTTACTGGGCTTGCTGAGCCGGCCTGGAATTTTAGTTGCAAGAATTTTTCCCTTCTCATTCCGGTATTTAGTATTTTCAAATTTTGTAGTCACGTTTAATATGAGTATTCGTTGTTGTCACTTTGTCATGTCTCCGACCATGAATTTGTTACATTGCAGCTTTCTTACTTTTACAGCAGGGTATCCGACGGAAGTACAAACTTGTATCTACATTTCGGATCTACAAATTCAGTATCTACAATGACCTTTGAAATTACAAGATACTAATCTCATCCTTCACCGGACAGACGGCAAGGTGTCCTTTCACAAGTTTTTTTTCTATTTCATGCTTGAGTTTCTACTATCTACTGCTACAGTTGGTGCATGTTTGTTAAAAGTCTGATGTTTTTTCACAGTAATATTATGTACAGGATAAGAAGATTTAAAATTGTTTGCAATCGTCAAGTGATTAGAGATTGCCTTCTCATCTATTAAGCCGACATTTAGAACTTCCTGAGGTGGTAAGGTTTCGATTAGAATTTCCTTTGGTTCTCATAGCTCCTCATGTTGTTGACAAAAATTCCGCAGAGCCACTCTTCTTTTCCGCTGGAATATAGCATTTCTTAGCCATCTCCGCTAGAGCGCCTCAGAATTTTTTCAAGTTTGAGCTGTCTTTTTGACGTCTATTAAGCAGCTTGTGGCCTTCGATTGCCACATTGGGTTTTTCGAATAAAAGTTTGGATTAAGAGATCTCAAAATTCAGCAAAGTTTATGCGGAGGATTTTGAACTTCTCGAACTTTAGTGAGAAATTTTTCTTATCCTTGCTACCGAGAGCTCAAGTAAAGCATAGAGCGGATTTGCTTGCCTGCTTCTGGCATTCGCAATCCGTTGATTGTCTTTGTTTCTAGTTTATTACTGGCGCTTTCGGTTTTGCTGAAACTTCTTCTTTCTTCTGCGTTTCTGGCTATTTTATCCATTTTGGCCGTTTTCGTTTTGTTATGAGGTTCGTCCTCTAATTGTTGAATCTCTGGTTGTAGCAGGTCTAAAGGATTTAATAAATTTTCTAGATCGAATTTCTAGATCTTTGGCTATTAATGCCAATTGGAATACATTCCTCCAATTTTCCCATTAGGCCGAAGGATCGATCGCATGCGTTTGCCAGAATGGAGGGACTCCACTTATGCCAGATTTGTTTTTAGATGACTTAACCATGATAAAATATACTAATGCTCTAACTAAACTAAGCTTAAAATAATAGGAAAAAAGAATTGAGTTCAATTAAAATGTGTGTTATTTCTAACTAAGACACAATAACACTGACGCTTGCTCGCTCCGATGGAGGTCATTAGCGGTAGACAAGGTCATACAAGAACAGTTAAATAAAATAAGTTAATGAAATAAAGCCGATCACAACACAAGCTTAAACCATCTTAAGAATTGTCGCGTCAATTAGTACGTCGGTCTTCAATTAGTATTTCGGCCTTTAAATACTAAAAAATCTGCAAGCTTAGTAACTCCATTGAATCCTAACTGAACTTCCACAACTCACTGATGCTGACATCATGCGATTTCAGTCGAAAAGTTTTTTTCGAGCTTTTGTTCCGTTCTTTGCTCTATCTTTAAAGTAGAAAGTTTTAAAATCATAAAGTAATTTTTATGTGGTTATGCAGTGGGTAAGAAAAAAGTAGCGATCACCCTAAGCTGCAGTAATTCGGTGCGCCCTTCGTCTGAGTCATCGGGTTTAACTTCCTTCTCCCAATAGTTCGTTTCCAAAATCCGTTTTATAGTATAAACGTTCCAATCATCAGTCCCTTCGGGAAGCTTCCACGAGTCCTCGGAGGAGCTGTCCCAACATCTGTTGAGCACCTGGTGGAGATGCTCGGGGGCGTGCTGTTTGTGTTCGAGGACCAAACTTGCCCGCCAGTCTAGAGGTGTCTCGCTGAGCGCAGTGATGTTACAAAAGCCAGCTTGTTTCTTAGCGATAGCTGACACGAGTTCCCTCTCCTTGTCTATTTCGATGCGCATTCTCGATCGAGTTTCGCCTGAACGTGCGAAGCTTACTATCATACCCCGTTCGGGACTCAATTCCGAAACATCTTTGAACTGCAACTGCTCCAGTTTCATTAGACAGCTTTGTTTTAAATTGGGGTTCAAAGTAGGAACAAAGTTATCATTCAGGCCATGTTTGTTCTTCAGGTAATGTTGTTTGGTAGCCAACTTTTTTTCTCAATACTTATTTCATCTGTTTCGTTCATCTGTTTCTTAACAACTTCATCTGTTTCGTTGAAAATAAATTTTCCAAGTCGGATACGAAAACTCAGTTCAGTATTTGCGGATTGTTGCTTGCTACTCAGCAATGGGTCGAAAAACGAGGCTACTTTTTCCTCCGAGAAATCAAAAAAGTTTCCGTGACCCCTTTCCTCACGAAATGGAATTGGTTGAAGCTGAACAAACTCAGAAACAGCGAATAGATTTCGCTCGTTCTCGTCTTCGCTTTGTCCATTTCCAACCACTACCAGCTCCGAGGAGTTTCTTCGAAATCTCCGCAGCCTGATTGTATCGAAGCTTGAAGGGGCGTGATCGCATGCTGTTCGAATATCTCTTATTTCGAATATTTCTATTTTCTCTCCACTTCCGCGCAAACTTCATTGCAAGCCATCTCATTCTCTCCGGTCACGTGGATCTCAAAATAACCAGGAACCTCTGGTACTTGTTCGTGTAGGACAAAAACCTCTTGCACTCCAGGTAACTGCTGCTCTAGACGATTTAGTCCGCTGCGGTCTTTTCCAATGATAAAGGCCACCAATTTATCCCGAGCTGGAGCATAAGCAAATGAGTAACTCATTTTGACGCCATATCTTAAAACAAAAGGATCGCGTTATTAAAAACATTAACTCAGTTGAAATCTGTTCTCTAGTCATTGTGAGTAATTTAATTGGGATTAACACGACAACTCGCAGCAAATTTTTATCTTGTTTCAAAACCTTGCGAGTTGCGTTTCTCTTAAGTTTTGTTAGTTGTCTTTTGTTACGAGCTGTCTCGGTTGTTGTATGAACATGATGTATGTGAATAGAAGTAAATGGGGAGGGGGTGGGGGTGAGAGGGAAGAAATGTGTGGTGAAATCCTAATTGGAACTGAGGTGACAACTCGTAACACTAGATTAAGTTAGGAACACTGAATAACGCGCAGTATTCTTCTCATACGAAGCAAGCGTATTCTCCTTGCCAACGCCTTCTTGTTACGAATCGTCACGTGTTACGATTTGTCGCCCTCATGCACTAATTCGATAGATTCCCACTTGAATTGTATTTATGATGCGCTTTTTATGTGCCATTCATTCATCGTATCTAAAGAAACACTTACGTACCCAGCATTTGGGAGCCTTGTTTTCCTGGTGCAAGAAAGCATTGTCCTTTCTTTAGCAACTTTTTCTGGACGAACACTAAACAAAACAAAATTGCTCGTATGATTGTTTTGACTGCCCTTTAACTGGTATCATATAGTTGTAGAAAAAAATTCCAGTTTTGGACAAGATCAAACAACATAATTGTTGAAAATTAATTTGTACGAGTTTAACATATACTTCAATATATACCCAAGCACATATACTTCACATTTTTTTGATGAAAAACAATGATGCAAAAAGAACTATTTAAGATATAAAAAAAACAGTTATCTCTCCACACGCTAGGTAAAATAGAGAGTGACGTAATCAGCGTCTGTCAACGAATAAATCAAAATAGCTTACCCTTAATCAACTTTGAAAAAAAACTGAGCAGGATCAATTCGCCGGTTACGCGTTAGCAGCAGGACAAAAATCGCGCGTTAATTATCCCAAATTGGCTAAATTGGCAACACTAACACACAAAAACAACAAGACTGCTCGTATCAGGGCAAAGCCCTGAATGTTCCGACTGCCTTTTAAGGTTAATGGAGCAGCAGTAACAACATAAAAAAAATAAATGAAATAAAATAAAATTAAACTTTTTTTTTTCCAAAATTTGAAATTTTTTATGAAAATCATCACCCCACACGCCATATAAAGTACAAAAAGAGAGATTTTGTTCCTTGTAACAAATCAATTATGGCAAATAAGCTTCGTTCAACCAATTTGGAACGATTTATAAGTATTAAATCTCCGCTTACGCGTTAATAGCGCGAATTATATCGCGCGTTAATTGTCCCAAATTGGTCAAAATGGCCAAAATGGCAATTTTTAAACCCTGATAACTTTACAAAAAATGATCACAGGTGAAATATCTTTTCGAATTTAAGTTCAAGACAACAATGGCTTTCGAATGATATAAAAAATCTCCGTCAAAAATGGCTAGTTAAAAAGTCGAAATTTGTCTGAAGAAAAAAAAACCCACCCCGAACACAAATATTCCGTTACTTTCGTATCTAAAGTCGGAACAATAATTGTTGTTGTTCCGACTTTCGTAACAAAAGTAACGGAATATTTGTGCCCGGGTGGTTTTTTTCCGATTGCTTAACGAAAGTAACGGAATATTTGTGCTCGGTGTGCTTTTTTTTCTTCAGACAATTTTCGAAATTTTAACTAGCCATTTTTGACGGGATTTTTTAAATATCATTCAGGTATTGTTGTTTTGATGATTTTTTGAAAAGTTATGGGGGTTGAAAAATTGCCATTTTGGCGAACTTGGGACAATTAATGCGCGATATTTACCGAGCTACGCGGAGATTTAATTTACCGAGCTACGCGTACGCGGAGATTTAATCCGCCTTAGAAATTGTTCCAAATTGGTTGAAGAAAGCTTATTTGCCATAATTTATTTTTTCTAGTAGCGAAATTTATCACTTTGTTGTTTCTACGGCATGTATGTGGATCATTTTTACAAAAAACCTCCCAAATTTTTTTTTTTTATTACGTTTAATTTTTCATGTTATATCTGCTCCTTAGAGCTTGCAAGGCAGTCGGAACTTTCGGGGCTTCACCCTGATACGAGCAGTCTTGTTGAAATCTTAGCTCAGTACCTCAAAAACTTTCAAAAAATTGTTCTATAGTGGCTATATGAGAAGCCAAAATCTTTAAAAAAAAAAGAAAGACAACAAGCTCAGATCTTTTGTCTAAAATTGGCCAAAACGGCAATCTTTAAGCTCCAAAAATTTACAAAAAATGATCTCAGGTAAAATATCTTTTCAAATTCAAGCTCAAGACAACACTACGCTTTGAATGATTTATATAATTTTGTCAAAATTGGCTAGTTAAAAAGTCGAAATTTGTCTGAAGAATTAAAACCCACCCCGAGCACAAATATTCTGTTACTTTCGTTACGAAAGTCGGAACAAAATCAAATATCGTTGAGCGCCTTTTCAATTGCTTGTTTTTTCTGATGGCTCGTAACTTCAAGAATCAGTTGTTTATACGGAAACTAACAAATCATAATAGTTTTTAATACTCCAGTTTTCTAAAATGATGTTAGCAAGAGCATTCTTTGTCATAACTTTTGATTAAGAAATTGTATTTGATTCTAATCAATTATGATTCATAACTAAATCCGAAACAAGACGTTCCGACAGCCCTGGATGTTCCGACTGCCTTTTGAGGTTTCATGAGCAGTAATAACAAAAAAAAATAAGTATATTAAAATGAAATGAATTTTTTTAAATCATCATCCCACACGTCCCTCTCCTTGTCTATTTCGATGCGCATTCTCAATAGAGTTTCGCCTGAACATGCAAAGCTTAATATTATACCCTGTTCGGGACTCAATTCCTAAACATCTTTGAGCTGCAACTGCTCCAGTTTCATTAGACAGCTTTGTTTTAAATTGGGGTTCAAAGTAGGAACAAAGTTATCATTCAGGCCATGTTTGTTCTTCAGGTAATGTTGTTTGGTAGCCAACTTTTTTTCTCAATACTTATTTCATCTGTTTCGTTCATCTGTTTCTTAACAACTTCATCTGTTTCGTTGAAAATAAATTTTCCAAGTCGGATACGAAAACTCAGTTCAGTATTTGCGGATTGTTGCTTGCTACTCAGCAATGGGTCGAAAAACGAGGCTACTTTTTCCTCCGAGAAATCAAAAAAGTTTCCGTGACCCCTTTCCTCACGAAATGGAATTGGTTGAAGCTGAACAAACTCAGAAACAGCGAATAGATTTCGCTCGTTCTCGTCTTCGCTTTGTCCATTTCCAACCACTACCAGCTCCGAGGAGTTTCTTCGAAATCTCCGCAGCCTGATTGTATCGAAGCTTGAAGGGGCGTGATCGCATGCTGTTCGAATATCTCTTATTTCGAATATTTCTATTTTCTCTCCACTTCCGCGCAAACTTCATTGCAAGCCATCTCATTCTCTCCGGTCACTTAGATCTCAAAATAACCAGGAACCTCTGGTACATGTTTCCTTAGGACAAAAACCTCTTGCACTCCGGGTAACTGCACTAGACGGTTTAGCCCACTGCGGTGTTTTCCAATGATAAATGCCACCAATTTATCCCGAGCTGGCGCATAAGCAAATGAGTAACTCCTTTTGACGCCATATCTTAAAACAAAAGGATCGTTTTCTTAAAAACATTAACTCAGTTGAATTCTGTTCTCGAGCTATCATTGTGAGTAATTTAATTGGGGTTAACACGACAACTCGCAACAATTTTTTATCTTGTTTCAAAACTTTGCGAGTTCCGTTTCTCTTAAATTTTGTTAGTTGTCTTTTGTTACGAGCTGTCTCGGTTGTTGTATGAACATGATGAATGTGAATAGAAGTAAATGGGGAGGGGGTGGGGTGAGAGGGAAGAAATGTGTGGTGAAATCCTAATTGAAATTGAGGTGACAACTCGTAACACTAGATTAAGTTAGGAACACTGAATAACGCGCAGTATTCTTCTCATACGAAGCAAGCGTATTCTACTTGCCAACGCCTTCTTGCTACGAATCGTCACGTGTTACGATTTGTCGCCCTCGTGCACTAATTCGATAGATTCCCACTTGAATTGTATTTATGATGCGCTCTTTATGTGCCATTCATTCATCGTATCTAAAGAAACACTTACGTACCAAGCTCAGATCTTTTGTCTAAAATTGGCCAAAACGGCAATCTTTAAGCTCCAAAAATTTACAAAAAATAATCTCAGGTGAAATATCTTTTCAAATTCAAGCTCAAGACAACATTACTTTTTGAAGGATATATAAATATTTGTCAAAATTGGCTAGTTAAAAAGTCGAAATTTGTCTGAAGAATTAAAACCCACCCCGAGCTCAAATATTCTGTTACTTTCGTTACGAAAGTCGGAACAAAATCAAATATCGTTGAGCGCCTTTTCAATTGCTTGTTTTTTCTGATGGCTCGTAACTTCAAGAATCAGTTGTTTATACGGAAACTAACAAATAATAATAGCTTTCAATACTCCAGTTTTCTAAAATGATGTTAGCAAGAGCATTGTTTGTCAAAACTTTTGATTAAGAAATTGTATTTGGTTCTAATCAATTATGATTCATAACTAAATCCGAAACAAGACTGCTCATATCAGGGCGAAGCCCTGGATGTTCCGACTGCCTTTTGAGGTTTCATGAGCAGTAATAACAAAAAAAAATAAGTATAATAAAATGAAATGAATTTTTTTAAATCATCATCTCACACGCCATATAAAGTACAAAAAGATAAATTTTGCTCCTACTATTATATCAATTATGGCATATAAGTTTTCTTGAACCAATTTGGAACGATTTCTAAGGCGGATTAAATCTCCGCTCACACGTTATAGCGCGAAATATATCGCGCGTTAATTGTTCCAAATTGGCAAAAAGGGCGATCTTTAAACGCCCATAACTTTGCGAAAAATGGTCACAGGTAAAATATCTTTCCAAATTTAAGCTCAGGGCAACAATAGCTTTCGAATGATATTTAAAAATTCTGTCAAAAATGGCTAGTTAAAAAGTCGAAATTTGTCTGAAGAAAAAAACCCACCCGAGCACAAATATTCCGTTACTTTGGTATCGAAAATCGGAACAATAAAACATACTGTGATCAGTTTAACTAATCCGGCCATCAAAGTTGGTTTCAACCTAATCTCAAAGCTATTGAGACTACAGAAAGTTAGAATAGGAGAGTTTAGTCTTAGACTAAATAAGTTGCTCGAAACCAACTGGCTGAAAATATTGGTAGCGTGACAAACACAGAGTGTAATGTCACTCGAGACAACTCTTTGATGAGTACCGAAAGTTTTATTTGAACACGTTTTCCACAAAATGCTCTATACTTTTTTGTATTCTTTTGTTTGACTTGTAAAAACGATTCTTACAATAATAACAGTTTTCAAGGAATCCTAAATTACACTTTGCAATACTGTCATCGTCCTGCTGCCTTCATCCATCAAAATTGTTCATTCCTGCAAATTAAACCTGTCTAATTAAAATAAACATTTTCAGTCCCTACAGAGTTTCAACAAGTTTAACTATTTTTGTATGGGATCTGTACCACGTATCGATTTCTCTACTTTTATATGGCAGTAATCTTCTCATTTCTTCAAAGTTTCTGTTTCACTTTCTTGTCAAATAAAATTATAATTGAGCTTCCATTCAATTTTTCTTTTTTCTAGTTATCTATTGAAACTCATGTTTGTTGTTTCTTTGAACTTTTTACCAATTATTTTATGGGATCTGCGTTTCGGTTTTCCATTTTAGGTAATTGCGCCTCAAAAAACGCGAAAAATTTTTGTCCTTGGGTATGTTTTGGGTTTTTTTTCTATGCCAAATGAAGTATCACAAACAATATTCAGAGTGTTATACCAAACTAAAGTCCTGTCATCCGTGATGCGAATGACATTTTGAAAAAACTTCTGTCGAGAAGTATTTGAAAAATTCGAATTTTAGTCTGGTTTAGAGCAAGAAAAGCAAACGAATACGTGATTCTAATTAATCTCAATACGTGATTCTAATTCGCAGATATAAATTTCGTGAAAATCGCAGATAATCTCCAAAGACTTATTTGCTTTTGAATCCCTACAAGGTAGCCTGCTTAAAAACTCGAATTTTCTCTCGAACTTGCTGTTTTTTTTTTCGGCTGAGGAAGATTCGTAATAACAGGCGACAATTCGTAAATTGCAACAATTCCTAACAAGGCATTGGCAAGTAGAATACGCTTGCTCCGCTTAGCTCTGCTTTTATTCCTTCATGCATCCCGCACGAGAAAAATATTGCTCGTGAATCAGTGTTCCCCGATTAATCTACTGTTACGAATTGTCGCTTGTTACGAATTGTCGCCTATTACGAATTGTCGCCTTACGTCAGAAAAATACCTTTGAGATTCACTTGGTTCATGCATAATGTTAAAATTGAAGATGATAAGAGTTAAAATTGTAATTAGCAACCGCTGAAAAAGGAAATGATAACACGGTAGTCTAATTGTGGTTATCGTTACGATCAACAAGGGTATTAGACTTTTTTGCGTGAATTACTATGATCAAAATTAGTAAAGTTAATTTAGATTCAGAACTTAAAAACTTAAAATTATTCTGCCCAAATGTTTTTTTTGCTTACATTTAACAACTCAGTGACCGAACTTTGAGTCGTTTCGAGGAAAAGTTATTTTCATGCTACCCTCTGGATCGCGCAATATGCTAAAAATTTTAGAATAGAAAATATAATACAGAAAATTTCATGAAATCAATTTTGCTTTCAGTTCTACGGGAATT
Source organism: Symsagittifera roscoffensis (assembly GCF_963678635.1). Taxonomy (NCBI): domain Eukaryota; kingdom Metazoa; phylum Xenacoelomorpha; order Acoela; family Convolutidae; genus Symsagittifera; species Symsagittifera roscoffensis. Next base: position 9,867 of record NW_026971391.1, on the reverse strand, counting down.
TACCCAAATTTTGTCGGCTCAGTTGCCGCTCGCTTTCAAATTTTCATTAAATGCCACCGATTTTGTTTCTGGACAAGTTTTCCACTAAAACAACATCATTCTAGACAAAATCTTCGTTTCTTCGATTGTTTTAAACGTAGTGGCGATCCTTTTTTTCCTGTCTGTAGGCTTGCAATGCTATTTTAGGTCCTATGTAATGCTAAAATCCACTTTTCTTCGATGTAATTATTACAAAATATGAACAAAGAAGAAGCCAAGATTCGCATGTTTTGCGCTACAGAAATTGAAGAAAACATATCAGTCTGAATAACCTGTTTAAAAATACAAATTCATTGAAAAATACCATTGAAAACAACGTTTGTCACCATGAAAACTGCAAAACAAACACGTTTTCACACACAAGACTTATACTGAGCTTTGAGAGGCAACAAAAATAAAATAAATCAAAATTGTAAAAAACAAATTGAAAAAATATAACAACAACCATAGACATGTACGAATTTTAGGACGAAACTTTTATATCAGGATTAGTTCTGAGAAAAATGTATCTCCAATTACAAATGTTTTGATCTTTTGAAGAAAAGTATTTTCAAAACAAAACAAAAAAAAGCGAAAAATGAATTAATCTTTCTCAAATTTCGCAGATATAATTTTCGTGAACATCGCAGATAATCTTCAAAGACTTTTTGCTTTTGAATCCCTACAAGGTAGCCTGCTTAAAAACTCGATTTTGCTGCTCGTTTCGGCTGAGGAAGATTGTCAATATTTTCATTGGGATATCCAAGTTTTTGTTCAGAAAGAATTGCTCTTCGCGGATATCGACAATACTAGGAAAAGTAAAACTAGAAAATTGTTCTTTTTTTTCTTTTAAAACTTTCTATCTTAGATCAGAAAAAAACTGTATGAAGCAAATTCAATTTCTAAGATTATGAGCAAAAAAAGAAAAACAAAAAAAATGACGCGGCGGAATCCCTATAACGTCCTTAAACACAAAACCTTGTTAATTTTTCTCTCAATTTTTGTTTTATTTCTTCAATGACTTTTTCAATTTCTGTTCAAATCGGGAAAAATGCCGGTAGTTTTATTTGCTTTTATTGCTCTACAATTTAAGATGCAATCGAAACTTAAAAAAGCTAAGATCTGCTAAAGTTGGTTATTTTCAGACTTTGCTACGCCTTTCCTTAGTAACTTAAATGAAATCTGGTCTCTCGACTTTTGCTCTTTATATTAGTAAAGCAAGAATCATAGACTATTAAGGTCAAATTTTAGTGGAACAAGTCATGTTAAACAATTAGACCAACGTTCAGCCAGTAAAAAGATATGAAACTTAACTGGTTTAAGAACTCGCGATGTAAAAATTTAAGAAGTGAAAAACACAATTTGAGCTACAAACTAATAGTTACAAGCGGTCTTTATTTATTTGCACTCGATTGTCGTAATCTTTTTTTTAGATTTTGTATCTCTGAGAAAGGTGGCGTTACCTGATCACATGAGTATTCACAATTACCAAATAAGCATAATTAGATTTTGTATATTTGAGAAATAGTGCTATCAAATATTGAACCAAAATATTAACACAACACAGAAGCCAAGTCAAAAACCAGCCAGTTTCACTTCTTATGCTGCGAGCTGCAGAGTTTCTGACGCAGCTAAATTGATCAGCTATTTGTTTTTCAAAGACTTATTTTACCATATTTTCAGACAATCATGAATAATTTGCCAAATGAGGGATTGTAACGGGATCGGCCGTATTGGATTGGAATAAAAACTTCATGGCTCAACTGTTGGGTGTAATGACTGAATGCAAGCGCATCTCTTATGATTTTAAAAGGTGTCCTATACTTCTCATTTCTGAGAAAAAAATATAGGAATAAGCACATTTTGATTAGACAGCCCGGGTCAAAGTGTTCATTTTGTGTTTCGACTTTCAAAGTCGGGCACATGTCACCATTGAGTTGGGCACAAGTTCGAAACATACCGAGATAATTGTTATGATAAACATACCTAATTGCTGAGATAAAATTTTAAATAGTTTCAGCTAATTGAGATGAAAGTCCGGTCTTGTCAAGGTGTCTGGGGTAAGGTTTTCAGTAGCCGACTCTATGTTTATCATTGGTGCCAGCTCACTAGACAACGCTGTCAAAGCCCTACCCAGGAAGACTCAGAAAACGATCAGAAGATTCTGCTATTCCGCTCGAGGACTTAGTCTAAATCAACATCTCGAAAGCATTCTTAGTTGAAACGGGCACGTCGGAAGAAAAACTCAGCTGATTTTGTGGCACGACGTTGTCAACAACAGCTTGAACGCCCACCGCACGAATATTTTCAAAAAGTGTACCCCTGAAACTCGCGTTCAGGTCATCACGAAATTTCATCATCGAATCAAAGCAATCATCTACAACCAGCGCATAGAAACATCCAATATTCTTTCTAGTTTAGGCTCTACAGCAATACTGGCTGCAGACGTTCGGAAGAATATTCTTCCGCTGCCACTGAAAAAGAACGAGCTGATAACAGAAGAACTTCTGTCTGTACATTCCTTCGATCCTCAAAGAAAATTCGATCCTCAAAATAAAAAACCGGAAAAAAACAAAAGGTGAAAAAAAAGAAGGTAGAAGAGATCGACAGAGCGACTAAAGTTCGAGCACGAAAACGACTTAGAAATTAGTGAAAAATAATTTACTTCTTGTGCGACTCCAGAGGTTTTCTCGGAATTGCCTTCAAAAGAATTGCTTTATCTATATCTGCCACAAACTTAAACACAAATCTTGTGCGGTTCCAGAGGTTTCTCGGAATTGCTTTGATTTTGTGTTTTTTGCGTTTTGTTTTCGTTTTGTCTAATATCAAATTGACCTACTGAAACCAATTTTCTGAAATTTTAAATTGAGCACTAGCTGAAACGACAAAGAAAGCCAAAACTTGCAAGACATGCAAGAGCGCAATAAAAGAAAACGAGAAATCTTATGATTGCGTTTCATGCGGATGCAATTTGCACATGACTACTCAATGCACTGGGTTGAATCCAGTTGCTGTAAATGGTATCGTCGATCGCGGAGAAAGAGTACTTCTTCTCTGCAACTCTTGTGAGTCCAAAAGAGACTCTTGCAACGAAAAGAGACACTCTAATACGCAACGCAGTATTGCAGGAAAATTCTGAGAGCATCAAGAGGATCAAATATGATCTTCACAAACTAAATGAAACAGTAGAGGAAATCAAACAATCTATCAGTGGATTGCCACTGCTGACAGGAAGTGAAACAAAGCAAGTACCAACATGGCCTGTAAATGCAAATGATATTGGTCCAAACGTTCAATCTGTCCGTGGTTTGCGCATTCGAGGTATACCAGAACTAATTTACAAGGATACAAGAAAACGTCTTGATAACGAAATGAAGGAATTAAACGATTTTTTTTAAATATCTGAACACTGACTGCAAAATCACCAGCGTGAAACGGTTAGGAAAGTTCAATGAAGTCAACACTAAACCACGCAGAATACTTTTGCACCTGACCACAACGAATGAAACTGATATGGAATTATCTTCAACGCATCTACTAAAAAACTACAAGAATAAAATATTTATTAGCAAAGAGCTCAACAAGGAATAATTATACCTAAAAAATGCAATTCTAAAGACCAGCAGAGAACTCCTAAATGACGGCGTGGACCCGAGGTCAACAAGAATCAGAAATCTGGTACTACAACAAAAGAAAGACAATACATGGGTCAAAATAAAAGTCGAGGACCTTTTGCCGACTGAAACCGAGGACAACAGAAACCAAAAACGACTCTATGTAAAAAACTTGAAATGTGAGAAGTCTGTTTGAACTCTCATGGAGACGAACTTTGAGCAATGCACTCTTACTTTGCCAAGACGAAATCAACTGTTTAACTGAAACATGTTTTGCGCCAGAAATATCGGACGATGCTTTATATCTCCCGGATTATTCAGTTTTGAAAAATGACCGCAAAACAACGAAGACAAAGGCAACTAAATACGACGGAGTACTTCTCGCGATTAAATTTGACGTACCCTTTATCCAAACACATTCCTCCTCTGCTGTCTATACAGCGCGCCAATGCCCAGCACATATCGCCAATCTGTGAAAATAAGAAAAACTTGTAAAAAACTTAATTGACGAAGATCAAACAGCTTTTGAAGCCATAACTTTTGAGCGAAATTTCCTGCACGACAAAGGGACTACGGCCAACTTTATACTGGGACAACAAAACTGCCTATAACGACAGAGATTTTGCAAATCTATTCCAAAGCGTGTTCAATAAACCAAGTGAAAAACCTTTTATATTGAATCAAACCATTATTAGCGTCATTTTGAATATTTAATTCACGGAAATTAGAAAAACTATGAACCTGAAGTTGAAAAAAGCTATGGGGCCCAATAAACTTGGAAACCATATAGTAAACAAACTAGCAAACGGACTCAAGAAGTCTTATCACCTTCTCTTTAAAACAATTGCAAACAAATCAACTTATCCTACCATGTGGAAACGTAGCAAGATATGTCCAATATACAAGAACCGTGAAAAGCAATCGGTAGTTAGTTATCGGCCAATCAGTCTACTCTTCTCAGTCTTCAAACTACTCGAAAGGCTCATTTTCGATGAAATGTCAACTTATAATTTCTAACAGCTAAACGAAAGCCAGTTTGGTTTTCGACCAAAAAGATCGGCAACCGTCCAAATGTTGAAACATCTAGATGAAGTCTATAGCCTCTTAGAAGAAAATGAGGAAAGTCCTATCTTTGCGGTATACACTTATTTTCAGAACGCGTTTGTCAAGGTCGATCATAGTTTTCTGGTCACTAAATTATCTTCTTTTGGGATTGGCGGTAACCCATAGCCTTGTACGAACTTTAGTACAAAATTTTTATATCAGGATTAGTTCTGAGAAAAATTTATCTCCAATTACAAATCTTTTGATCTTTTGATGAAAGTATTTTCAGAAAAAAAACAACAAAAAAGCAAAAAATGAATTAATCTTTCTCAAATTTCGCAGATATAAATTTCGTGAACATCGCAGATAATCTTCATAGACTTATTTGCTTTTCAATCCCTGCAAGGTAGCCTACTTAAAAACTTGAACTTGCTGCTCGTTTTGGCTGAGGAAGATTATCAATATTTTCATTGGGATATCCAAGTTTTTGTTTAGAAAGAATTGCTCTTCGCGGATATCGGCAATACTAGGAAAATTAAAACTAGAAAATTGTTTCTTTTTCTTATAAAACTTTCTATCTTAGATCAGAAAAAAAACTGTATGAAGCAAATTCAATTTCCAAGAAAATGAGCAAATAAAGAAGAACAAAAAATGGGGCGGCGGAATCCCTATAACGTCCTTAAACACAAATTTTGAATTGCTTTGATTTTTGTGTTTTTACTGTTTTTGTTTTCGTTTTGTCTAATATCAAATTGACCATCTGAAACCAATTTTCTGAAACTTTAAATTGAGCACTAGCTGAAACGACAAAGAAAGCCAAAACTTGCAAGACATGCAAGAGCGCAATAAAAGAAAACGAGAAATCTTATTATTGCGTTTCATGCGGATGCAATTTGCACATGACTACTCAATGCACTGGGTTGAATCCAGTTGCTGTAAACGGTATCGTCGATCGCGGAGAAAGAGTACTTCTTCTCTGCAACTCTTGTGAGTCCAAAAGAGACTCTTGCAACGAAAAGAGACACTCTAATACGCAACGCAGTATTGCAAGAACATTCTGAGAGCATCAAGAGGATCAAATATGATCTTCACAAACTAAATGAAACATTAGAGGAAATCAAACAATCTATCAGTGGATTGCCACTGCTGACAGGAAGTGAAACAAAGCAAGTACCAACATGGCCTGTAAATGCAAATGATATTGGTCCAAACGTTCAATCTGTCCGTGGTTTGCGCATTCGAGGTATACCAGAACTAATTTACAAGGATGCAAGAAAACGTCTTGATAACGAAATGAAGGAATTAAACGGTTTCTTTAAATATCTGAACACTGACTGCCAAATCACCAGCGTGAAACGGTTAGGAAAGTTCAACGAAGACAACACTAAACCACGCAGAATACTTTTGCACCTGACCACAACGAATGAAACTGATATGGAATGCTCTTCAACGCATCTACTAAAAAAATACAAGAATAAAATATTTATTAGCAAAGAGCTCAACAAGGATTAATTATACCTTAAAAATGCAATTCTAAAGACCAGCAGAGAACTCCTAAATGACGGCGTGGACCCGAGGTCAACAAGAATCAGAAATCTGGTACTACAACAAAAGAAAGACAATACATGGGTCAAAATAAAAGTCGAGAACCTTTTGCCGACTGAAACCGAGGACAACAGAAACCAAAAAGGACTCTATGTAAAAAACTTGAAATGTGAGAAGTCTGCTTGAACTCTCATGGAGACGAACTTTGAGCAATGTACTCTTACTTTGCCAAGACGAAATCACCTGTTTAACTGAAACATGTATTGCGCCAGAAATATCGGACGATGCTTTATATCTCTCGGATTATTCAGTTTTGAAAAATGACCGCAAAACAACGAAGACAAAGGCAACTAAACACGACGGAGTCCTTCTCGCGATTAAATTTGACGTACCCTTTATCCAAACACATTCCTCCTCTGCTGTCTATACAGCGCGCCAATTCCCAGCACATATCGCCAATCTGTGAAAAAAGTCATGATTCTTTTCAAAAATTTGAACCATTTTTTTTATAGTCTTATTTTCCCAAATGTTCTTATAACAGTAGACATCAATTTCAAGCCACTACTTGGCCAACCATTCAATCAACAGATAGGAAAGAGCAAATTATACTCGAATTGATGACTGATTTCAGATATAACCAACACATTGTCACTTCAAAAGACAAACTATTTGTCGTGCTGTGTAACCAACCCGATCTAATTCTGGACACAAAGGTCGATCTGCAACTGAATGATCTATATTGCCAACAAGAGAAAATATTACTCAGATCACAATTCTTTTCAAATTACGCTAAAAACCATCGCAATGGTATCAGAAACCCACCACAATTGCGACCAGGACTTCCCGGATTTTGATGTTTTTCCCTAGTCAACGCAAACTGCAAAAAGTTCAGGTTGCAATTGAAAAAAAGCCTTTCAAACCATATTGCTACAGTACTATCGATCACTTAGTATGCTTCAAAATAAAACGAATCACAGGAGATCTCTACCGCAGCGGATAACACCATCAACCTCAAACCTGATAAAAAAGACTAAATATTTTAAGAAAACGCATCGAAAAACAACCCACCAAGGCTGGGCCAACGAAGCTTGAAAATTAGAAAAACTTGTAAAAAACTTAATTGACGAAGATCAAACAGCTTTTGAAGCCATAACTTTTGAGCGAAATTTCCTGCACGACAAAGGGACTACGGCCAACTTTATACTGGGACAACAAAACTGCCTATAACGACAGAGATATTGCAAATCTATTCCAAAGCGTGTTCAATAAACCAAGTGGAAAACCTTTTATATTGAATCAAACCATTATTAGCATCATTTTGAGTATTTAATTCACGGAAATCAGAAGGACTATGAACCTGAAGTTGAAAAAAGCTATGGGGCCCAATTAACTTGGAAACCTTATAGTAAACAAACTAGCAAACGGACTCAAGAAGTCTTATCACCTTCTCTTCAAAAAAATTGCAAACAAATCAACTTATCCTACCATGTGGAAACGTAGCAAGATATGTCCAATATACAAGAACCGTGAAAAGCAATCGGTAGTTAGTTATCGGCCAATCAGTCTACTCTTCTCAGTCTTCAAACTACTCGAAAGGCTCATTTTCGATGAAATGTCAAATTATAATTTCTAACAGCTAAACGAAAGCCAGTTTGGTTTTCGACCAAAAAGATTGGCAACAGTCCAAATATTGAAACATCTAGATGAAGTCTATAGCCTCTTAGTAGAAAATGAGGAAAGTCCTATCTTTGCGGTATACACTTATTTTCAGAGAGCGTTTGTCAAGGTCGATCATAGTTTTCTGGTCACTAAATTATCTTCTTTTGGGATTGGCGGTAACCTGATAGAGTTACTTAAAAGCTATCTGCAGAATCGCAAGCAGAAAGTTCGAATCAGAAATCAGCTCAGTAATTGGCTTGATGTTACTAGCGGAGTTCCACAAGGTTCTATATTGGGCCTCTTACTTTTTCTTCGCTTCATAAATGATCTACCGGGTGGCTTGAAACTCAGTTGTTTTGGCTATGCTTTCGACTACAAGATGTTATCAATAAATTCTAAAGATCTACAATCAGACATGAATCATCTCAGTAAATGGTGCTGTGATAACAACATGCGTTTAAATCTATCAAAATGTCATAACTTATCTTCAAATCGGATTGTACATCGCGTAAAACTCCTATAGGTGAATACGAGCTTTCAGAGCCAATACCGAGAAACATCTAGGAATCATACTATCGAAAAACTTCACCTGGTCTGTCAACTGTGAACAGCGAGTGTCAAAAGCCATATGAGCAATTTTCCAAATCAAGAGAAATGAGTCAAAATTGTCATCATTATCATCAAAGCTAATTGCATACTGTGGCTATATTGTACCAAATATATCATACGGATCTGAGGTATGGAAGCCAAACAAAACAAAACTATGAAGCATTGAATATGTACAAAAGAAAGCTACCAGATGGATTCTTAACTCCTCGGCTATGCCTTATAAGCAAAGACTTCTATTATTACCTCTATAAAAATTCTATTATTACCTCTTTCACTATATCACGAAATGCACGATCTCCATTTCTTCCCTAAAATTGCCCATAATAACTACGATTGTTATGTTTACGAACGTTATGCCCTGCACCAAAAATGCCTTCGAGACCCTACAAGTATCCAGAAATGCGTTCCATATCCCAAACTTGGAATAACAAAAGAGCAAGAACAATTTCTGGTACCGAGTACTTGCCTTTTCTGGTAAACACATTTTCAGCTTGTCTTGGATTCGACCTGATAACGATGGATAACAAAATTTTGAAACAAAAACCAACTAAAGTATACTGAAAATTTTTCTATGAAAAAGTTACTGAGAGCGATTTATGTACTTGGCGAATCAACTATGTTTGCAGCTGCTGCTTAAACTCGAAAAACTTTGTGACATCAGCAAAAAATGTTAAACATTGGGAACTTAATTTAGCCCTTGGATTTTATTCCTAAATTCTGTATTATCATTTTTTTTATTATGATTATTATTGTGATGATTATTATTATTATTATGATTATTATTATTATTATTATTATTATTATTATAACAAGAACATAACAAAATTTGGCCAAGAACAGTCAAAATTTACCTCGAGAACTGTCCGATTGTCCCGCGGTAAGTCGTAGGCAAAAACAAAAATTTATTCCACATATCAACGCATTTATAACGTTTTTCACTCAAATTGAAAACCAGAATATCCATTAAAAAAAACTTAGCCCAAAACTAGTTCATTTGTACAAATAATATAAAAATTGCAAATGACTATAATAGTTTCATTTTGATAAAATTCATCTTGAGATTTTACCCGAAAAGCATAAATGGTAACTTATAACGTCAAAAATTTAAACGTTCCAAATTTTGTTCTAGACGGTCGAAATATGAGGTAGTAGTTTCGATCCAAGAGATAAAACAGGAAAAATTATCAAATAATTAGTTAGATGATAACTCTCTAACCGTTTGTTCAAATTAACTGAAAACTACAGCTTATAGAATTCTGCCACTCCAGAAAAAGTTCTGCTTTTTCTGACCTATAAAAAAATTTCAGTAGCCTTGCGTTCATAACAAAATTGTTAGCATAACCAAGATAAAATGATCCTGATAACTAAGTATTTCATC
>NW_026971390.1:0-16936 GCF_963678635.1 Symsagittifera roscoffensis | reverse complement strand
GGTTTCACACAAACCCACTACGGAAAACGATTGAAGAAAGACAATCATGGTGTTTATTAACAAAGGAAATAATACAAACTTTTTAAAGTACCGATTTAGGCTTGGATAAAAAAAAATGATGTAGTAGAATCAAAATCGAAATTTGGATTTTAATTAACCCCTTATCTTAGATGTATGTCCACTTGAGGTCGTCCACAGGCTCACCATGGGGTTCCCTTTCATAGATTAAAATGAATAGAAAAAACTGGAGGAATAAACTTTTTGTATGATAGCATTGATAAAATAGAGAGTTTTGTTATTGTCAATCAAAAATATATAAATATTTTCGTGGAGTTTTCTTAATTGAATGGATTCTCCTAACTCCAGACAAACATGACTTTCATTTGCCATTACATTAAAGGAGCTTATGCCCGAAACTCAGCAAACACAATTTTGGAAAAACAGATGGGGCAGATCTTTTTGCTTTTACTAATGCAATTATTGAATACAGTAACATAAGGTTGTTGAGATATCAAATGTTCACGATTCAGCTTATTTCCGGCTAACATTAGTTGGCTGTAGATAATACAGATATCATAGTCTGTAATAAAAATTACATGAAATATCTGCCTGCATATGGGGCAAGGAATTTTTGCGAATGGTGTTCTAGATCAATTTTACTGGCTTGACTTTATTGTTACAGTTAACGCAAACTAATTGTGGCGGTTGTGGAGGTAATTTTTAATGTATTTTTTTCCTTTGATTACAAATATCTAAGCATATGGGACATTCAGTTGTCATTCTCACTGCTTATTCAATTTAGCCTATTAGGAAGTTTGCATGAAATGGTATGAGATGCCAGTATTTATTGCTTGGTTCAATTATGGTGCTGTGCGGTTCAATATTATGTAGTGTTTTAGAAATAAATTATAAAACGGAGAATATTTTAAATTTTTTCGCTAGGTTGAAGAAACATTAGAATCTCAAGGTACAATTTCAACGTTCAGTTTCGGTAGATCAGGACTCTGGGTGGTCAGATGCTAAAAAAAGAATCAACAGAGTCGCGGAAAGTAGGATAAGTAACGAGTTCCTCAAAAGTTTTTGTTTTGATGTAATGAATATTAACTATCATATTAACTTGTAATTGTGATTGTAATTCAAAGGGTTTCTTCTTTTGAATAACGGAAACTGGTGGGTCGTTGATATTGAAATCATCTTTTCTATTTAGAAAAAATAAGAGGGCTTAGAAAGAACTCAGCTTTTGTGTCAGAAGCGAGAAAATTTTCTTGCTCAAGGAAATTGGGGTGGTTTCCAGAACTGTGATTACAGTTGATAAAATGGAGTTAACCTTGCATACATTTAAAAGAAAAGTTTTCAGAGTGTTTTTTTAAAAATTTATTTAAGTGCCGAGTTGAGCTTGAAATGAAAATTTGATGAAGTAGAATCAAAATGAAAGTTTGGGCATTACTTAACTCCTAATATTAGAGGTATGTCCACTTGGTGTCGTCCACAGGCTCACCATCGTGTTCCCTTTTATAGATTGAAAGGAACAGAAACATTTGGAGGCCTAAACATTTTATTTGATAGCGTTGATAAAATAAACAGTTTTTTTTTGTCATTTGAAAGTATTAACATACTTTTTTGAAGGAATTTTCTTAATTGAATGGATTCTCTTAATTCCAGACGAACATGATATTCGTTTACCATTACATTAAAGGAATTTATGCCCAAAACTCAGCAAACACAATTTTAGAAAAACAGATGGGGCAGATATTTTTTGCTTTTACTAATGCAATTTTTGAATACACTAACATAAGGGTGTTGAACTATCATCAACTGTTCACGAATTAGCTTATTTCTTCATAACATTATTTGATTGCAGATATTACAGATATCATATTCCGTCATAATAATATTCCGTCATATGGGCAAGGATTTTTTGCAAATGGTGTACTAGTTCGATTTTACTAGCTTGACTTTATTATAACAGTTAACGCAAACTAATTGTGGCGGTTGTGGAGGTAATATTTCATGTATTTTTTCATTTGATTGCAAATTTTTAAGCAAATGGGACATTCAGTTGTCATTCTCACTGCTTATTCAATTTAGCCTAATAGGCTATTTGCAAGACATAGTATGAGATGCCAGTATTTGTTTTTTGGTTAAATTTTGGTGCTGTGCGGTTCGCTATTATGTAATGTTTAGAAATGAATTATGAAACGGAGATTTTTTTTTTGAAATTTTTGGCTAGATTGAAGAAGCATTGGAATCTCGAGGCACAGTTTCAACATTCAGTTTCGGTAGATCAGGACTCTGGATGGTCAAAAACTAAAAAAAGAATGAACAAAATCGGAAAGTAGGATAAGTAAATTTTTCCTCAAAAGTACTCGCTTTGATATAACGATATTAACTATCATATTAACTTGTAAATGTGATTGTAATTCAAAGGGTCTCTTCTTTTGGATAACAAAAACTGGTAGGTTGCTGATATTGAACATCATCTCTTCTAATAAGAAAAAATAAGAGGGCTTAGAAAGAACTCAGCTTTTGTGTCAGAAGCGAGAAGTCTTTCTTGCTCAAGGAAATTGGGGTGGTTTCCAGAACTGTGATTACAGTTGATAAAATGGAGTTAACCTTGCATACATTAAAAAAAAAGTTTTCAGAGTGTTTTTTTTTACTTTATTTAAAGTGCCGAGTTAAGCTTGGAAATAAAAATTTGATGAAGTAGAATCAAAATGAAATGTTGGGCATTACTTAACTCCTAATATTAGAGGTATGTCCACTTGGTGTCGTCCACAGGCTCACCATCGTGTTTCCTTTTATAGATTAAAAGGAACAGAAACATTTGGAGGCCTAAACATTTTGTTTGATAGCGTTGATAAAATAAAAATTTTTTTTTTGTCATTTGAAAGTATAAAGATACTTTTTTGTAGGAATTTTCTTAATTGAATGGATTCTCTTAATTCCAGACGAACATGATATTCGTTTACCATTACATTAAAGGAATTTATGCCCAAAACTCAGAAAACACAATTTTGGAAAAACAGATGGGGCAGATATTTTTTGCTTTTACTAATGCAATTTTTGAATACAGTAACATAAGTGTGTTGAACTATCATCAACTGTTCACGAATTAGCTTACTTCATTATAACATTATTTGATTGGAGATATTACAGATATCATATTTTGTCATAATAATATCATGAAAAAACTGCCTGCATACCGGCAAGGATTTTTAGCAAATGGCGTACTAGTTCGATTTTACTAGCTTGACTTTTTTGTAACAGTTAACGCAAACTAATTGTGGCGGCTGTGGAGGTAATTTTTCATGTATTTTTTCATTTGATTACAAATTTCTAAGCAAATGGGACATTCAGTTGTCATTCTCACTGCTTATTCAATTTAGCCTAATAGGCTATTTGCAAGACATAGTATGAGATGCCAGTATTTGTTTTTTGGTTCAATTTTGGTGCTGAGCGGTTCGCTATTATGTAGTGTTTAGAAATGAATTATAAAAAGGAGATTTTTTTGAAATTTTTGGCTAGATTGAAGAAACATTGGAATCTCGAGGCACAGTTTCAACATTCAGTTTTGGTAGATCAGGACTCTGGATGGTCAAAAAATAAAACAAATGAACAGAATCGGAAAGTAGGATAAGTAACGATTTCCTCCAAAGTACTCGCTTTGATGTAATGATTTTAACTATCATATTAACTTGTAAATGTGATTGTAAATAAAAGGGTCTCTTCTTTTGAATTACAAAAACTGGTAGGTTGTTGATATTGAACAATCTCTTCTAATAAAAAAAAATAAGAGGGCTTAGAAAGAACTCAGCTTTTGTGTCAGAAGTGAGAAAATTTTCTAGCTCAAGGAAATTGGGGTGATTTCCAGAATTGTGATTACAGTTGATATAACGGAGTTAACCTTGCATACATTTAAGAGATAAAAATTTTCAGAGTGCCTGCTTTTTCACTCCAATAAGTGAATAACGTAGGTTTGTTAACCGGATAAACAGGGTACAAGATGTTAGTGAAATCTTTTGACTTTAAATTTTTTATGTCTTTTGGTAAATGGCTTGTGCAATTACTCGACAAAACTGAAAAAAGTCCCATTTGTCGAGCTGTGCAAGCTCTCAATTGTTCCGTCTTCCCACATAAAACAAAAATTGATATATACAATTAGTTATTGACAAAATGACCCGTTACAGTTGTCGAAAGAATTTTTTATTTGATACACGAAAACGTGACGAATATAATGTTTGATTAACATGAACTTTATGTTCATATTTTTGATCTCAAAATTAATTGTTTCACAAGCAGATTCGAATATGGCTGAGTTTTTATAGTTAATGGAGTGAAGAATGTCTGTTTTTGGGATTTGTTGTTTTCACGATAATATCGTAAAGTTTGTTATGTTGAAAGCGTTGATATATAAGTGTAATTGATTATTATTTGTCACAGATGGCAAAAAAGCTGCTGCTATTTTGGAATTAAATTGATTTGGAAAAGGAGAGCAGGAATTGACAAGAAAACTATTTTTATTTGGTGTGTCAAAAAACTCTTCATTTATCCAATTTGTTTTTTTTTTGAAATGCTTCAATCAATTTTATTTTCAGTTTGCTTACGAGTTGTACAAAAAAGTGCAGTCCTATGAAGTTGGCAATTCGTACTGCTGAACCATTTCCCTCAAGCAGAGAATAAATTCAATCAAAATTTTTAATTTGAAGAGTCGATTTCTTTTTCCTGAACAATTTCCTCAGGATAAGTCATTATCATAAGTTGAACAAAAAAAATTGGTTTGATTTTTGGTAATCTTGCAGATGCTATAATGCTGGTTTTTTTGCGTAACCTTGGAATTGAACTAAAAAACGAATATCTCGTTCAAAAGTTCCTACCAAAATTCCTACTATTATTTTGTTTTCAAGTAAGGATTTTGTATCATGGTAATTTTACACACAAAATTAAACTCCTTCTGAAAAAGTTTTCATCATAACAAATTTATTACCTTGAAGAAATGAACAAAAATAATTATATTTTGGTGTTGAGGATTCTATGACAGCTTCATGAATTATTTTTCCCGGAAAAACAATTAGTACCAGGACGTAAAAAATTATTGGTTTCTAGTTGAGGTAAATCAGCAGCTTCTATTCGTGCAAACAGTTTATTTGTAAGTGTGGGAAATTGGATCAGATAAAAAATGTCTAGCTAAAAGATTGACTAGCGTTTTGTCTATAGGGATGCACAATCTTTCTGAGGGCATCTGAAATAGAAAATTTTTTTTCTTAAATTGATGTTATAAGGTTGTTGTTGGTGGTTGAATGCAGGATTGTTGCGCTAGAGGTAGTTCATTTACAGTATTTCATACTAATTTCAGTTTTGACATTCAGGTCCGGGTATAATATAGGTTCCTTTTCCTTCAACTGGTTAAAGCAGAGGTACTGAGGGCTCAAGTCGCTCTATCATATGCATTGAAGCCTTGCTTCTTTGGTTAAGTTATCTTGTTTTTTTTCATGATCTTATGGCTGATGATTCAAGGTTAGAGTCCTCGTTTAAACACTTTGAAGTTAACTGACAGAACGAAAAAATTTTAAGTTGCACATAACATTATTTCCATAAACTCATACTACATTTGGTTAGCTTAATAAATTTTAAAGTTTTGAAAATTGTCACAATTATTTTTCGCAAAAAATTGAGAAAATGAAAACAAGCAAAATAAATTGCAATTTTTCAAAGGAAAACGCGACAAAACCGAAGGTTCCTTTGAATTTGTATATAAAAATCCCGATAAAATTAGATAATCTAGATAGATTTTTTAATTAGGACCCATCGTGGCATTAAAAGCGTCGGAGTTTGCGTAATCCATGTAAACTTTTCGAAAAACAATTCCTGTAATTCTTTTAGAATAGTTGTTGGTGCAGTTTTGTGAATGACGTTATACCAAAAAGGTTTCAATTTTTTTGGGGTATACATGCCTGCACATCTCGAATCTGGGAAAATCCGTAATGTGGCCTATATCTGGTGGTGCGAAAATAAAGCCAATCTTGAAAGGTAATGGAGCCGGCGTAAATTTGTACCAAGACAGTATACTATCAAGATCAAGATAAAACGCATATTTGTATGTCGTTGACAGTGTATTTCGTTGGTGAAAGGTAAAGTTCAGCGGTTAAAAGGGTCGACAAACATCGTTTGCCTATTACATAAGATCGGTACTCGATCAAAGTTTTTCGAATCTTTTAAGAGGTGAAATCGTCTTAGGGCAGTGATATAGCCAACCAACTCATCCATTATTGTCCAAGTTGACATGTATCCTGCAAGCCTAGGTTTTTGTAAAGCTAACATCATTAAATTTAGAATGTGTGTTCTTTCTAGTTCACATTGCTTCTGTAATAATGGCATTTTAGAATGTCTGAGTTGTTTAGCTTTAAAGTACATTATGTTATCTAACTTTGCAGCAGATGAAAATCGCCAGCAATATCGTCTGTACCTACATGGCGCCAAAGATGATTCCAATTCTGATTGTTGCTTTCAACTTGTATAAATGAAAAATTACTTATTCCAAGAGGGAAGTTTAAAGGTTTCACACTTATTTGAATGTTTTCGTAATAATAATTTCATAATAATTTCTATCGTCAAGTCGTATTTTGCTGAGAATTAACCAGTGTTCATGCCAAAAGAGCCTGAGTAAAAAATAAACAAGGACTCCAAGTTTGTTTTTTGTAATGCTCCTGGACTAATTTATTGCTTGGTTCAATTATGGTGCTGTGCGGTTCGATATAAAGTAGTGTTTTAGAAATAAATTTTAAAACGGAGAATATTTTAAAGTTTTTGATAGGTTGAAGAAACATTAGCATCTCAAGGTACAATTTCAACATTCAGTTTCGGTAGATCAGGACTCTGGGTGGTCAGATGCTGAAAAAAAAGAATCAACAGAGTCGCGGAAAGTAGGATAAATAACGATTTCCTCAAAAGTTCTTGTTTTGATGTATTGAATATTAACTATCATATAAACTTGTAATTGTGATTGTAATTCATAGGGTTTCTTCTTTTGAATAACGAAAATGGTAGGTCGTTGATATTGAAATCATCTTTTCTAATTAAAAAAAAATAAGAGGGCTTAGAAAGAACTCAGCTTTTGTGTCAGAAGCGAGAAATTTTTCTTGCTCAAGGAAATTGGGGTGGTTTCCAGAACTGTGATTACAGTTGATAAAATGGAGTTAACCTTGCATACGATTAAAAGAAAAGTTTTCAGAGTGTTTTTTTTATTTAAAGTGCCGAGTTAAGCTTGGATATGAAAATTGATGAAGTAAAATCAAAATGAAAGTTTGGGCATTACTTAACTCCTATTATTAGAGGTACGTCCCCTTGGTGTCGTCCACAGGCTCACCATCGTGTTCCCTTTTATAGGTTAAAAGGAACAGAAATATTTGGAGGCGTAAATATTTTATTTGATAGCATTGATAAAATAAAAAGTAATTTTTCTGCCGTTTCAAAGTATAAAAAAAAAATTTTGTAGGAGTTTTCTTTATTGAATGGATTTTCTTAATTCCGGACAATCATGATATTTGTTTACCATTACATTAAAGGAATTTATGCCCAAAACTCAGCAATTTGGAATTTTGGAAAAACAGATGGGGCAAATGTTTTTGCTTTTACTAATGCAATTATTGATTAGAGTAACATAAGGGTGTTGAACTATCATCAACTGTTCAAGAATTAGCTTACTTTTGTATAACATTATTTGATTGCAGATGTTACAGATATCATATTCTGTCATAATATCATAAAAAAACTGCCTGCATATGGGCAAGGATTTTTTGCAAATTATGTACTAGTTCAATTTTACTAGCTTGACTTTATTATAACAGTATTTATGATATTTGTTATAAAAAGTATATATTGCTTGGTTCAATTATGGTGATGTGCGGTTTGATTTTATGTAGTGTTTTAGAAATGCATTATAAAACGGAGAATATTTTAATGTTTTTGGCTAGGTTGAAGAAACATTAGAATCTCAAGGTATAATTTCAACATTCAGTTTCGGTAGATCAGGACTCTGGGTGTTCAGATGCTAAAAAAAAGAATCAACAGAGTCGGAAAGTAGGATAAGTAAGGATTTCCTCAAAAGTTCTTGTTTTGATGTAATGATATTAACTATCATATTAACTTGTAAATGTGATTGTAATTCAAAGGGTCTCTTCTTTTGAATAACAAAAATGGTAGGTCGTTGATATTGAAATCATCTTTTCTAATTAAAAAAAAAATAAGAGGGCTTAGAAAGAACTCAGCTTTTGTGTCAGAAGCGAGAAATTTTTCTTGCTCAAGGAAATTGGGGTGGTTTCCAGAACTGTGATTACAGTTGATAAAATGGAGTTAACCTTGCATACGATTAAAAGAAAAGTTTTCAGAGTGTTTTTTTTATTTAAAGTGCCGAGTTAAGCTTGGATATGAAAATTGATGAAGTAAAATCAAAATGAAAGTTTGGGCATTACTTAACTCCTATTATTAGAGGTACGTCCCCTTGGTGTCGTCCACAGGCTCACCATCGTGTTCCCTTTTATAGGTTAAAAGGAACAGAAACATTTGGAGGCGTAAATATTTTATTTGATAGCATTGATAAAATAAAAAGTAATTTTTCTGCCGTTTCAAAGTATAAAAAAAAAATATTGTAGGAGTTTTCTTTATTGAATGGATTTTCTTAATTCCGGACAATCATGATATTTGTTTACCATTACATTAAAGGAATTTATGCCCAAAACTCAGCAATTTGGAATTTTGGAAAAACAGATGGGGCAAATGTTTTTGCTTTTACTAATGCAATTATTGATTAGAGTAACATAAGGGTGTTGAACTATCATCAACTGTTCAAGAATTAGCTTACTTTTGTATAACATTATTTGATTGCAGATGTTACAGATATCATATTCTGTCATAATATCATAAAAAAACTGCCTGCATATGGGCAAGGATTTTTTGCAAATTATGTACTATTTCAATTTTACTAGCTTGACTTTATTATAACAGTATTTATGATATTTGTTATAAAAAGTATATATTGCTTGGTTCAATTATGGTGATGTGCGGTTTGATTTTATGTAGTGTTTTAGAAATGCATTATAAAACGGAGAATATTTTAATGTTTTTGGCTAGGTTGAAGAAACATTAGAATCTCAAGGTATAATTTCAACATTCAGTTTCGGTAGATCAGGACTCTGGGTGTTCAGATGCTAAAAAAAAGAATCAACAGAGTCGGAAAGTAGGATAAGTAATGATTTCCTCAAAAGTTCTTGTTTTGATGTAATGATATTAACTATCATATTAACTTGTAAATGTGATTGTAATTCAAAGGGTCTCTTCTTTTGAATAACAAAAACTGGTAGGTTGTTGATATTGAACATCATCTCTTCTAATAAGAAAAAATAAGAGGGCTGAGAAAGAACTCAGCTTTTGTGTCCGAAGCGAGAAATGTTTCTTGCTCAAGGAAATTGGGGTGGTTTCCAGAACTGTGATTACAGTTGATATAACGGAGCTAACCTTGCATACATTTAAGAGATAAAAACTTTCAGAGTGTCTGCTTTTTCACTCCAATAAGTGAATAACGTAGGTTTGGTAACCGGATAAACAGGGTACAAGATGTTAGTGAAAACTTTTGACTTGAAATTTTTCTATGTCTTTTTGTAAATGGCTTGTGCAATTACTCGACAAAACTAAAAAAAAGTCCCATTTGTCGATGTGTGCAAGCTCTCAATTGTTCCGTATTCCCATATAAAACAAAAATCGATAAATACTTTTAGTTATTGACAAAATGACCCGTTACAGTTGTCGAAATTTTTTTTATTTGATACACGAAAACGTGACGAATATAATGTTTAATTAACATGAATTTTATGTTCAATTTTTTGATCTCAAAATTAATTGTTTCACAAGCAGATTCGAATATGGCTGAGTTTTTATAGTTAATGGAGTGAAGAATGTCTGTTTTTGGGATTTGTTGTTTTCACGATAATATCGTAAAGTTTGTTATGGTGAAAGCGTTGATAATTAAGAGTAATTGATTATTATTTGTCACAGATGGCAAAAAAGCTGCTGCTATTTTGGAATTAAGTTGATTTGGAAAAGGAGAGCAGGAAATGACAAGAAAACAATTTTTATTTGGTGTGTCAAAAAACTCTTAATTTATCCAATTTGTTTTTTTTTGAAATGCATCAATCAATTTTATTTTCAGTTAAAGTTGGTAATTCGTACTGCTGAACCATTCCCCTCAAGCAGAGAATAATTTCAACCAAAAATTTTAATTTGAAGAGTCGATTTCTTTTTCCTGAACAATTTCCTCAGGATAAGTCATTATCATAAGTTGAACAAAATAAATTGGTTTGATTTTTGGTAATCCTGCAGATGATATAATGCTGGTTTTTTTTGCGTAACCTTGGAAGTGAACTAAAAAACGAATATCTCGTTCAAAAATTCCTACCAAAATTCCTACTATTATTTTGTTTTCAAGTAAGGATTTTGTATCATGGTACTTTTACACACAAAATTGAACTCCTTCTGAAAAAGTTTTCATCATAACAAATTTAGTACCTTGAAGAAATGAACAAAAATAATTATATTGGTGTTGAGGATTCTATGACAGCTTCATGAATTATTTTTCCCGGAAAAACAATTAGCACAGGACGTAAAAATTTATTGGTTTCTAGTTGAGGTAAATCAGCAGCTTCTATTCGTGCAAACAGTTTATTTGTAAGTGTGGGAAAATGGATCAGAAAAAAATTGTCTAACTAAAACATCGACTAGCGTTTTGTCTATAGGGATGCACAATTTTTCTGAGGGCATCTGAAATAGAAAATTTTTGCCTTAAATTGATGTTATAAGGTTGTTGTTGGTGGTTGAATGCAGGATTGTTGGGCTAGAGGTAGATCATATTACAGTATTTCATACTAATTTCGGTTTTGACATTCAGGTCCGGGTATAATATAAGTTCCCATTCCTTCAACTGGTTATAGCAGAGGTACTGAGGGCTCAAGTCGCTCTGTCATATGCATTGAAGCCTTGCCTCTTTGATTAAGTTAGCTTGTTTTTTTCATGATCTTATTGCTGATGATTCAAGGTTAGAGTCTTCGTTTAAACACTTTGAAGTTAACTGACAGAACGAAAAGATTTTACGTTGCACATAACATAATTTCCATAAACTCATACTACATTTTGTTAGCTTAATAAATTCTAAAGTTTTGAAAATTGTCACAATTATTTTTCGCGAAAAATTGAGAAAATGAAAACAAGCAAAATAAATTGCAATTTTTCAAAGGAAAAACGCGACAAAACCGAAGGTTCCTTTGAATTTGTATATGAAACTCCCGATAAAATTAGATAATCTAGATAGATTTTTTAATTTAGACCCATCGTGGCGTTGAAAGCGTCGGAGTTTGCGTAATCCATGTAATCATTTCGAAAAACAATTCCTGTAATTCTTTTAGAATAGTTGTTGGGGCAGTGTTGTGAATGACGTTATCCCAAAAAGGTTTCAATTGTTTTGGGGTATACATGCCTGCGCATCTCGAATCTGGGAAAATCCGTAATGTGGCCTATATCTGGTGGTGCAAAAATAAAGCCAATCTTGAAAGGTAATGGAGCCGGCGTAAATTTGTACCAAGACAGTATACTATCAAAATCAAGATAAAACGCATGTTTGTATGTCGTTGACAGTGTATTTCGTTGGTGAAAGGTAAAGTTCAGCGGTTAAAAGGGTCGACAAACATCGTTTGCCTATTACATAAGATCGGTACTCGATCAAAGTTTTTCGAATCTTTTAAGAGGTGAAATCGTCTTAGGGCAGTGATATAGCCAACCAACTCATCCGTTATTGTCCAAGTTGACATGTATCCTGCAAGCCTAGGTTTTTGTAAAGCTAACATCATTAAATTTAGAATGTGTGTTCTTTCTAGTTCACATTGCTTCTGTAATAATGGCATTTTAGAATGTCTGAGTTGTTTAGCTTTAAAGTACATTATGTTATCTAACTTTGCAGCAGATGAAAATCGCCAGCAATATCGTCTGTACCTACATGGCGCCAAAGATGATTCCAATTCTGATTGTTACTTTCAACTTGTATAAATGAAAAATTACTTATTCCAAGAGGGAAGTTTAAAGGTTTCACACTTATTTGAATGTTTTCGTAATAATATTTTCATAATAATTTCTATTGTCAAGTCGTATGCTGCTGAATTAACTAGTGTTCATGCCAAAACAGCCTGAGTAAAAAATAAACAAGGACTCCAAGTTTGTTTTATGTAATCCTGGCCTGTTGCAGACTTCTTGCTGCTTATTGTAAATGCGAATGTTTAGATCTAAACCATCGAGTGCAATTTTCTCAATCATTATATGATGTTAAAGGTGGCCCGATTGAATAAAGTGCTTGACCGTTTTCGCTTTTTCAGAAAGCAATTTTGTGACTACGCAGTTTTCGGGCATACCCCATCCATATGTAAACCTCTGAACCTATGATTCACATCCGCCTTCGAGTTCAGTGCATGGTAGTGGGATACCGAATGCAACCTTTCAGCGTCCAAAGACGTTCCGTGATTTGCGTGTTGTTGAATACTTTCTTCCATTTTTTATAATTGGCTCATGAGTGTATCCATCTTCAATTGTGATTTTGTTGTTCTTTGCTGCTTTTTTTGGCAATCCTTTGGTGGTTTAAAAATTTCGTATGTTCATATTATCATGTTTTCAACGAAAGAAAAATGTGCCCACATTTGGCAATTATAGCGAAGGGGAATTGTTTTAACTTTACACCTTAATGCATTCACATTTTCGGGGCTAACTTCACATGGAGCCACTTAATTAAAAGCTACATTTTGTTAATCTGCATGGCACAACAACCATAGTGGTAACTTTGAGACAACCCGATACGTTTTCCATATCAGGAATCTGTAGAATGACGAGCGGCGTAAGTGTTGAAAGTAGATTTTTTTTTCATCCTTTTCCTGAAATTGCTAAAATTTAGAATTAGTGAAAATTTCAAAAGGCGTATCTTGAAAGAAACAATTTAATCGGAAAAATCGACCTGTTTCATTGACGATTAGAAGTAGTGTCATTGTTTGAATATTTATCTGTATCCAAATTGTTGACCCGGGGATTACAAAACGAGTGTTTAAGTTTTAGTGAGTTCAAACTATTGGAGATTATTAAGTTGACTCCTGTTTGGTAGAAGCTGGGTTGTCGTTAATGTCTCTGAAGTCTTCCGTTGGTGGAACTCATTTGAACAGATAACTGTCCACTTTTGGGCTGGTGTCTTGATGTATATGGTATAAGTGAGACTTCACAGAGTTTTTTTCAGAAAGCAGTTTTGTGACTGCGCAGTTTTCGGGCAAACCCCATCCATATGTAAACATATGAATCTAATGATTGTGATTCGCATCCGCTTATGAGTTCTGTGCATGGTAGTGGGATACCGTATGCAAAATTTCAGCGTCCAAAGACGTTCCTTGATTTGCGTGTTGTTGAATACTTTCATCCATTTTTATATTTGGCTCATGAGTGTATCCATCTTCAATTGTAATTTTGTTGTTCTTTGCTGATTTTTCGCAATCTCCTGGTGGTTTAAAAATTTCGTAGGTTAACTTTATCTTGTTTTGAACGAAAGTAGAATGTGCTCAATTTGCTCAATTATAGCGAATGGGAATTGTTTTAACTTTACACCTTAGTGCATTCACCTTTTCTGGGCTAACTTCACATGGAGCCACTTGATTAAAAGCTACGTTTTGTTAATCTGCATGGCACAACAACCAAAGTGGTAACTTTGAGACAACCCGATACGTTTTCCATATCATAAATCTGTAAAATGACGAGCGGCGTAAGTGTTGAAAGTAGATTTTTTTTTCATCCTTTTCCTGAAACTGCTAAAAATTAGAATTAGTAAAAATTTCAATTGGCGTATATTGAAAGAAACAATTTAATCGGAAAAATCGACTTGTTTCATTGACGATCAGAAGTAGGGTCATAATTTGAAAATTTATCTGCATCCAAATTGTTGACCCGGGGATTACAAAATGAGTGTTTAATTTTTAGTGAGTTCAAACTATTGGAGATTATTAAGTTGACTCCCGTTTAGTAGAACCTGGGTTGTCGTTAATGTCTCTGAAGTCTTTCGTTGGTGGAACTCAATTGAACAGATAACTGTCCACTTTGGGTTTGGTGTCTTGATGTATGTGGTATAATTTATAACTCATAGAGGTTATTACCGTTCCTATTGTTTGAATGAAGAGGGGTTGAGGTTAACCTCCTTTGGGATAGTCTTGGCCTACGTAGCATTTGTAGAGTGTCTGCTTTGTGACCTTGAAATCCCACCCAAGTCTATGTTTGTTAAGGTTTTAATGTTCAGTTTCATGTGTTTCTCCACTAATCTCACGTCTATGGTGTATTTCAACTGTGACGGGTTAAAATTCTGATGAGCCCATTGGATTTTGAAATGGTTTGTTGGTTAAAGATGTAAAAATAACGTTGCATTAGTTTTTCATAGAATGGTTGGCATAATTTGTCTTTCGAAATATAGTTCCTCACTAGCTCATTTTTGTTTTCTTCGATGGGGAATTATTCAATCAGATGATTTCTATGCGCTGTCTTTTTAAAGTTTGATCTGAACCTAGTTGTATCTTAAAGTTTTCACTTTACTTAACTTTTAACTGTATATGGGCCTGATCGTGATTCTTGTTATTTTTTTGATCTGCCTTCTCTATGAATGGTTTTCATTTAAAACTTTGACCTACTTCGAAAGATTTTCCTAATTCATATTTGTTTCAATATTTGTAAGCTTTTGCATTTTTCTCAAGGCTTTTCTTATAGGCTTTTTTATTGAAGTATTTAAATTAGTTCTCTCGTAAAAGTAGTAAAGTTTAAGTTTTGTTTGCACTAACGGTTGTATAGCTTTGGAAAGGTTTGGAAAGAATGTCTGGTTAAAAGAAGTACAAAAATCGAAATTCAGTTGTGTACGGTAATTTTGATTTTCGAAGTTTTCCTAATTTCAAGGAGATCGATATTTGAGATTTGTGACCGAAAACCTTTTCGTAAGGTGTTACTCCAGTACTTGCGTTATATTAGTAATATTAGCTAAAACGAATTTCGCAGCTAGATCACTCCAATTTTCTTTTGCTTGTTCAAATATTTTTTAATGTAGTCATTGTGTTAATCTTAAGCTTGTGTTCTGAGAGCTTGTGTTAATCTTAGTTCATGAAGCCAATATGTGAAGTATTTGTTTATAAAAGCCGTTCCTTTATTATAAACCAGTTTTTGGGGAGTACCAATTGGGAGGATAAAATTTTCTAAAGTTTTTATTGTTTCAATAGCTGTAATGTTACCGACTGAAAATTTATCTGAAAATGAACTTGCTACAACTGAACAGTGTTTTTTCCCGACTGATGAAGTAATAATTGGTTCTTTATGATCTATGAGTACTTTATGAAACGAAAAAGGTACTGCATCTGTCCATTGTTCTAGTTTTGATCGGCTTCGATCGTAACATTTGTGCTTAATTTTCGACAGTCAAGACCTCCTGCTTTTAACGGGGTTATCCATTTGTACATGCACGAATCTTTTTTAAGTCTCTGTTTTTCTCTCTTTCTGGCTCTTTTAATATCTTCATGTCTGCGTCTTCTTCTGTGGCTCTAAGTTCAATGTTTAAACTTATATTTTTCCTAAAATGATGAAACTTTCGAACATCTGCTGATCCTTGTAAAAAACAAAAACTTATATCAATTAGAAAGGAAATTTGTTTTTTTTTTTTATTTTTTGGGTGTTTTGATTAGTTTGTCGTTCTTAGTTTTAAATTTTGTTATACTATTCTTATTACGTTCAATGGCAGGAAAAAATTCGTCGCTGGGTTTTTTCTCGGTTTCATGTACTACAAAATATTTTTTCGTTGCCATTTTTATTGTACAATAAAAATTTTTTAGGATTTTTCTTATGTCTTATTTGGGGTTTGTATAAATCTTTATGTTTATGCTTTAAACATCTGGGAAGGCTATGTTTTTTCCTCCGGCCCATTCAAAAATCAAATTTTGGAATTTTGATTGAACCAATTGATATCTAAAACGTCTAAGGGAAAGTTAACTTCATCCACCCCAAAGGTAAAAAGAAGCTTTGTGATCAATATAAAAAAATATTGGATGTGGTGAACCTAAAAAATAGTGTTCGTATGTTTGTAAAGCTGATACGACATCGCAAAGCTCCTTAGCTGTTGTTGAAATTTTTTTTTCTTCTTTTTATATACTTTTGAATTAAAGGATATAAAACGTTTCATTTTTTGGAACTCTTGCTCTAATATTGAACCCACTAATATTGAAGATGAGTCTACATGTACATGGAAGGGATATCTTGTATCTTGTATTGCAAGAGTTGTGTCTGCGCTAATTCTTGTTTTTATATCGTCAAACAGTTTTTAGTGATCCTGTGTCCATTCAAAAATTGTGTCATTCCGTATCACATTAAAAAAAGTCTTCGAGTTTTTATGTAACTTCTTCGTATACATACTATAAAATCCCACACAACCTAATACTCTCATTATATCTCTTTTCTTCTCTGGCGATTTTAATGTGTTGAGATCATCTATCTTTTTCTTAACTAGTTGTATGCCATCTTTATGTTTTACAGGTCCTAAAACTTTCGTTTTCTTGAAATGACACGAGATAACTACATTTAAATGGGTAGCTTCTGCTTTTTGTTTTGCTGATAGCGACTGACACTTCTGTGTACATTTTAAATTCTAGTTTTGGTGGTGAAAAATTGATAGAATTAGTTGAATAAAAAAGAAAATCAATTCCTAAGTTGTTAAGTATATATCCGTTCTTGACCGCAACCTATGCTCAATTTTTCACAGAATAGTCACCTTTACTGTCAAAACTGGCGCTAAATTTTGTATCTCCTTAGAGTTTAAGTTTTGTCCATCAATGTCAAATGATTTAAACTG
>NW_026971389.1:0-14043 GCF_963678635.1 Symsagittifera roscoffensis | reverse complement strand
AAGCTACTTTGACTGGGGCACCAAGTTCAGTCTCATGCAAGAGCCATCAAGCATGATTAGAACCTTCACGAGCTAAAGCAATCTTGGACTCTAGAGGACTTAGGAAACGCCGTCCTCTGACTAACTCAGTTAAACAGCATAGTTGTGCACCATTGGTACTGATACGGTAAACCATATCCAACTACACCTATAAGTAAGTCTTTCCTGGGGCACCAAGTCCAGGCTTATGCAAGCGCCACCAAGCACGTTTCTTTGAGACCAAGACGACTTCATCTCGACAGCTCACTTAGTTAAACAGCACGGTTGTTGCACCTCTGGTGCTGATACGGCTAACCATATCCAACCATACCTATAAGCAAGCTACTTTGACTGGGGCACCAAGTTCAGTCTCATGCAAGAGCCATCAAGCATGATTAGAACCTTCACGAGCTAAAGCAATCTTGGACTCTAGAGGACTTAGGAAACGCCGTCCTCTGACTAACTCAGTTAAACAGCATAGTTGTGCACCATTGGTACTGATACGGTAAACCATATCCAACTACACCTATAAGTAAGTCTTTCCTGGGGCACCAAGTCCAGGCTTATGCAAGCGCCACCAAGCACGTTTCTTTGAGACCAAGACGACTTCAACTCGACAGCTCACTTAGTTAAACAGCACGGTTGTTGCACCTCTGGTGCTGATACGGCTAACCATATCCAACCATACCTATAAGCAAGCTACTTTGACTGGGGCACCAAGTCCAGTCTCATGCAAGAGCCACCAAGCATGATTTGGTTTACACCGGTTCATAGTTATGCGCAGTACTTAGAAGCACCTTAGCTAAAGCCAATCCTTCTTTTCACAAACAGCTCAACGACTGATTGCTTCACTTTCAAGCTTTTCTTAGCCTTCTCGAGAAGAGACTTTGCTCAACTACACAAAGCCTTTAAGGCAGTTTTGGTTCTGCTTTCTAGTTATAAACTATCTGACCTTCGTTCTTTTCGAACCTTGGATGGTTCTCCTTACTGAGGCGAAATCGAGCGATGATACTTTACCAGTGGTCAAGTCTCATCAAATTACGCCTTTCTGATACGCTTTTGAGGTTAGGAAGTAAAAAAAAAATTTTCAAAAATTTTGAAATTTTTCAAAATTTTTTTGAAAATTCTCGCTACTACCCTTCCCCTATAATACACAGAAATCTCCTAAATGAGTATTTCTGGGGAAAAATTTTTTTTTTTCAAATGCTCACCATTTGCTCAATTTTTGCTCAAAATAACTTTTGAAAACACGCCCGGAAAGCCCTGCCCATGTACTTTCCAACGCTTTTTACCCGAAGTGAATCGCACAATTTTTTGTTGACCAAAAATGCAAGAGACTGAAGTGAATTTTTTTTTTTTTTTTGAAAAAATAGCAAAAGTCAATTTTTAACTCGAGCTGGAACCTAAACTAATTTTAGTAAAAAAAATTGTAATATACCATTAGAAAGCTATGCTCAAGGGCTTTCCAGCGGTTATAATTATATTAAAATTGAACAATTTTTTGTTGCCCGAAATTTCATTCTTCTAAACTTCGTCACTTTTTGAGCTCAAAATTGCAGTTCAGCCAAAGCGCTATAACTTTTACACCACTGGTCCGATTGGACTGAGCTTTCTACACCAACTAGCCCTCACACAGAGCTCTCTACGCTAAAATTGAAAGTTAGCTGTGCGAGCACTCCTTCATGCCTAAACAGCTGTTTTTCTGCAATTTCGAGCTGAAAAATCGAATTACAGAGTTTACGGCTCGGGTCATAACTTTTGAACCACTGGTCGCACAGCTCCCATCTTTTTCATGCAGCTGACCATAAAGCATATCTAACTTCGCTAAAATTGAAAGTGAGCTGTGCGAGCACTCCTTCAAGCTCAAACAAGCGTTTTAGAGCCCTGAGACCCCCATTTTTCAGCTCAAAATAGGGGTCTTCCGCTTCGATCAGTCGCTCCTGCAGCTCAACCAAGGGTCGCGCAAGCTCATCTAAGGTGGTTCTAAGACCTATTTTTCACGAGGAAGCGAATGGGCCTATCCCGGAAGCTCTACGAGCAAGCTTTGTTAACTTTCAAGCCAACTGAAGCAACTTCGTCAGTTTTGGACCTCATTTTGAGCTTGTTTACGGCTCGGGTCATAACTTTTGAACCACTGGTCGCACAGCTCCCATCTTTTTCATGCAGCTGACCATCAAGCATATCTAACTTCGCTAAAATTGAAAGTGAGCTGTGCGAGCACTTCTTCAAGCTCAAACAAGCGTTTTAGAGCCCTGAGACCCCCATTTTTCAGCTCAAAATAGGGGTCTTCCGCTTCGATCAGTCGCTCCTGCAGCTCAACCAAGGGTCGCGCAAGCTCATCTAAGGTGGTTCTAAGACCTATTTTTCACGAGGAAGCGAATGGGCCTATCCCGGAAGCTCTACGAGCAAGCTTTGTTAACTTTCAAGCCAACTGAAGCAACTTCGTCAGTTTTGGACCTCATTTTGAGCTTGTTTACGGCTCGGGTCATAACTTTTGAACCACTGGTCGCACAGCTCCCATCTTTTTCATGCAGCTGACCATAAAGCATATCTAACTTCGCTAAAATTGAAAGTGAGCTGTGCGAGCACTCCTTCAAGCTCAAACAAGCGTTTTAGAGCCCTGAGACCCCCATTTTTCAGCTCAAAATAGGGGTCTTCCGCTTCGATCAGTCGCTCCTGCAGCTCAACCAAGGGTCGCGCAAGCTCATCTAAGGTGGTTCTAAGACCTATTTTTCACGAGGAAGCGAATGGGCCTATCCCGGAAGCTCTACGAGCAAGCTTTGTTAACTTTCAAGCCAACTGAAGCAACTTCGTCAGTTTTGGACCTCATTTTGAGCTTGTTTACGGCTCGGGTCATAACTTTTGAACCACTGGTCGCACAGCTCCCATCTTTTTCATGCAGCTGACCATCAAGCATATCTAACTTCGCTAAAATTGAAAGTGAGCTGTGCGAGCACTCCTTCAAGCTCAAACAAGCGTTTTAGAGCCCTGAGACCCCCATTTTTCAGCTCAAAATAGGGGTCTTCCGCTTCGATCAGTCGCTCCTGCAGCTCAACCAAGGGTCGCGCAAGCTCATCTAAGGTGGTTCTAAGACCTATTTTTCACGAGGAAGCGAATGGGCTTATCCCGGAAGCTCTACGAGCAAGCTTTGTTAACTTTCAAGCCAACTGAAGCAACTTCGTCAGTTTTGGACCTCATTTTGAGCTTGTTTACGGCTCGGGTCATAACTTTTGAACCACTGGTCGCACAGCTCCCATCTTTTTCATGCAGCTGACCATCAAGCATATCTAACTTCGCTAAAATTGAAAGTGAGCTGTGCGAGCACTCCTTCAAGCTCAAACAAGCGTTTTAGAGCCCTGAGACCCCCATTTTTCAGCTCAAAATAGGGGTCTTCCGCTTCGATCAGTCGCTCCTGCAGCTCAACCAAGGGTCGCGCAAGCTCATCTAAGGTGGTTCTAAGACCTATTTTTCACGAGGAAGCGAATGGGCTTATCCCGGAAGCTCTACGAGCAAGCTTTGTTAACTTTCAAGCCAACTGAAGCAACTTCGTCAGTTTTGGACCTCATTTTGAGCTTGTTTACGGCTCGGGTCATAACTTTTGAACCACTGGTCGCACAGCTCCCATCTTTTTCATGCAGCTGACCATCAAGCATATCTAACTTCGCTAAAATTGAAAGTGAGCTGTGCGAGCACTCCTTCAAGCTCAAACAAGCGTTTTAGAGCCCTGAGACCCCCATTTTTCAGCTCAAAATAGGGGTCTTCCGCTTCGATCAGTCGCTCCTGCAGCTCAACCAAGGGTCGCGCAAGCTCATCTAAGGTGGTTCTAAGACCTATTTTTCACGAGGAAGCGAATGGGCCTATCCCGGAAGCTCTACGAGCAAGCTTTGTTAACTTTCAAGCCAACTGAAGCAACTTCGTCAGTTTTGGACCTCATTTTGAGCTTGTTTACGGCTCGGGTCATAACTTTTGAACCACTGGTCGCACAGCTCCCATCTTTTTCATGCAGCTGACCATCAAGCATATCTAACTTCGCTAAAATTGAAAGTGAGCTGTGCGAGCACTCCTTCAAGCTCAAACAAGCGTTTTAGAGCCCTGAGACCCCCATTTTTCAGCTCAAAATAGGGGTCTTCCGCTTCGATCAGTCGCTCCTGCAGCTCAACCAAGGGTCGCGCAAGCTCATCTAAGGTGGTTCTAAGACCTATTTTTCACGAGGAAGCGAATGGGCCTATCCCGGAAGCTCTACGAGCAAGCTTTGTTAACTTTCAAGCCAACTGAAGCAACTTCGTCAGTTTTGGACCTCATTTTGAGCTTGTTTACGGCTCGGGTCATAACTTTTGAACCACTGGTCGCACAGCTCCCATCTTTTTCATGCAGCTGACCATAAAGCATATCTAACTTCGCTAAAATTGAAAGTGAGCTGTGCGAGCACTCCTTCAAGCTCAAACAAGCGTTTTAGAGCCCTGAGACCCCCATTTTTCAGCTCAAAATAGGGGTCTTCCGCTTCGATCAGTCGCTCCTGCAGCTCAACCAAGGGTCGCGCAAGCTCATCTAAGGTGGTTCTAAGACCTATTTTTCACGAGGAAGCGAATGGGCCTATCCCGGAAGCTCTACGAGCAAGCTTTGTTAACTTTCAAGCCAACTGAAGCAACTTCGTCAGTTTTGGACCTCATTTTGAGCTTGTTTACGGCTCGGGTCATAACTTTTGAACCACTGGTCGCACAGCTCCCATCTTTTTCATGCAGCTGACCATCAAGCATATCTAACTTCGCTAAGATTGAAAGTGAGCTGTGCGAGCACTCCTTCAAGCTCAAACAAGCGTTTTAGAGCCCTGAGACCCCCATTTTTCAGCTCAAAATAGGGGTCTTCCGCTTCGATCAGTCGCTCCTGCAGCTCAACCAAGGGTCGCGCAAGCTCATCTAAGGTGGTTCTAAGACCTATTTTTCACGAGGAAGCGAATGGGCTTATCCCGGAAGCTCTACGAGCAAGCTTTGTTAACTTTCAAGCCAACTGAAGCAACTTCGTCAGTTTTGGACCTCATTTTGAGCTTGTTTACGGCTCGGGTCATAACTTTTGAACCACTGGTCGCACAGCTCCCATCTTTTTCATGCAGCTGACCATCAAGCATATCTAACTTCGCTAAAATTGAAAGTGAGCTGTGCGAGCACTCCTTCAAGCTCAAACAAGCGTTTTAGAGCCCTGAGACCCCCATTTTTCAGCTCAAAATAGGGGTCTTCCGCTTCGATCAGTCGCTCCTGCAGCTCAACCAAGGGTCGCGCAAGCTCATCTAAGGTGGTTCTAAGACCTATTTTTCACGAGGAAGCGAATGGGCCTATCCCGGAAGCTCTACGAGCAAGCTTTGTTAACTTTCAAGCCAACTGAAGCAACTTCGTCAGTTTTGGACCTCATTTTGAGCTTGTTTACGGCTCGGGTCATAACTTTTGAACCACTGGTCGCACAGCTCCCATCTTTTTCATGCAGCTGACCATCAAGCATATCTAACTTCGCTAAAATTGAAAGTGAGCTGTGCGAGCACTCCTTCAAGCTCAAACAAGCGTTTTAGAGCCCTGAGACCCCCATTTTTCAGCTCAAAATAGGGGTCTTCCGCTTCGATCAGTCGCTCCTGCAGCTCAACCAAGGGTCGCGCAAGCTCATCTAAGGTGGTTCTAAGACCTATTTTTCACGAGGAAGCGAATGGGCTTATCCCGGAAGCTCTACGAGCAAGCTTTGTTAACTTTCAAGCCAACTGAAGCAACTTCGTCAGTTTTGGACCTCATTTTGAGCTTGTTTACGGCTCGGGTCATAACTTTTGAACCACTGGTCGCACAGCTCCCATCTTTTTCATGCAGCTGACCATCAAGCATATCTAACTTCGCTAAAATTGAAAGTGAGCTGTGCGAGCACTCCTTCAAGCTCAAACAAGCGTTTTAGAGCCCTGAGACCCCCATTTTTCAGCTCAAAATAGGGGTCTTCCGCTTCGATCAGTCGCTCCTGCAGCTCAACCAAGGGTCGCGCAAGCTCATCTAAGGTGGTTCTAAGACCTATTTTTCACGAGGAAGCGAATGGGCTTATCCCGGAAGCTCTACGAGCAAGCTTTGTTAACTTTCAAGCCAACTGAAGCAACTTCGTCAGTTTTGGACCTCATTTTGAGCTTGTTTACGGCTCGGGTCATAACTTTTGAACCACTGGTCGCACAGCTCCCATCTTTTTCATGCAGCTGACCATCAAGCATATCTAACTTCGCTAAAATTGAAAGTGAGCTGTGCGAGCACTCCTTCAAGCTCAAACAAGCGTTTTAGAGCCCTGAGACCCCCATTTTTCAGCTCAAAATAGGGGTCTTCCGCTTCGATCAGTCGCTCCTGCAGCTCAACCAAGGGTCGCGCAAGCTCATCTAAGGTGGTTCTAAGACCTATTTTTCACGAGGAAGCGAATGGGCCTATCCCGGAAGCTCTACGAGCAAGCTTTGTTAACTTTCAAGCCAACTGAAGCAACTTCGTCAGTTTTGGACCTCATTTTGAGCTTGTTTACGGCTCGGGTCATAACTTTTGAACCACTGGTCGCACAGCTCCCATCTTTTTCATGCAGCTGACCATCAAGCATATCTAACTTCGCTAAAATTGAAAGTGAGCTGTGCGAGCACTCCTTCAAGCTCAAACAAGCGTTTTAGAGCCCTGAGACCCCCATTTTTCAGCTCAAAATAGGGGTCTTCCGCTTCGATCAGTCGCTCCTGCAGCTCAACCAAGGGTCGCGCAAGCTCATCTAAGGTGGTTCTAAGACCTATTTTTCACGAGGAAGCGAATGGGCCTATCCCGGAAGCTCTACGAGCAAGCTTTGTTAACTTTCAAGCCAACTGAAGCAACTTCGTCAGTTTTGGACCTCATTTTGAGCTTGTTTACGGCTCGGGTCATAACTTTTGAACCACTGGTCGCACAGCTCCCATCTTTTTCATGCAGCTGACCATAAAGCATATCTAACTTCGCTAAAATTGAAAGTGAGCTGTGCGAGCACTCCTTCAAGCTCAAACAAGCGTTTTAGAGCCCTGAGACCCCCATTTTTCAGCTCAAAATAGGGGTCTTCCGCTTCGATCAGTCGCTCCTGCAGCTCAACCAAGGGTCGCGCAAGCTCATCTAAGGTGGTTCTAAGACCTATTTTTCACGAGGAAGCGAATGGGCCTATCCCGGAAGCTCTACGAGCAAGCTTTGTTAACTTTCAAGCCAACTGAAGCAACTTCGTCAGTTTTGGACCTCATTTTGAGCTTGTTTACGGCTCGGGTCATAACTTTTGAACCACTGGTCGCACAGCTCCCATCTTTTTCATGCAGCTGACCATCAAGCATATCTAACTTCGCTAAAATTGAAAGTGAGCTGTGCGAGCACTCCTTCAAGCTCAAACAAGCGTTTTAGAGCCCTGAGACCCCCATTTTTCAGCTCAAAATAGGGGTCTTCCGCTTCGATCAGTCGCTCCTGCAGCTCAACCAAGGGTCGCGCAAGCTCATCTAAGGTGGTTCTAAGACCTATTTTTCACGAGGAAGCGAATGGGCCTATCCCGGAAGCTCTACGAGCAAGCTTTGTTAACTTTCAAGCCAACTGAAGCAACTTCGTCAGTTTTGGACCTCATTTTGAGCTTGTTTACGGCTCGGGTCATAACTTTTGAACCACTGGTCGCACAGCTCCCATATTTTTCATGCAGCTGACCATAAAGCATATCTAACTTCGCTAAAATTGAAAGTGAGCTGTGCGAGCACTCCTTCAAGCTCAAACAAGCGTTTTAGAGCCCTGAGACCCCCATTTTTCAGCTCAAAATAGGGGTCTTCCGCTTCGATCAGTCGCTCCTGCAGCTCAACCAAGGGTCGCGCAAGCTCATCTAAGGTGGTTCTAAGACCTATTTTTCACGAGGAAGCGAATGGGCCTATCCCGGAAGCTCTACGAGCAAGCTTTGTTAACTTTCAAGCCAACTGAAGCAACTTCGTCAGTTTTGGACCTCATTTTGAGCTTGTTTACGGCTCGGGTCATAACTTTTGAACCACTGGTCGCACAGCTCCCATCTTTTTCATGCAGCTGACCATCAAGCATATCTAACTTCGCTAAAATTGAAAGTGAGCTGTGCGAGCACTCCTTCAAGCTCAAACAAGCGTTTTAGAGCCCTGAGACCCCCATTTTTCAGCTCAAAATAGGGGTCTTCCGCTTCGATCAGTCGCTCCTGCAGCTCAACCAAGGGTCGCGCAAGCTCATCTAAGGTGGTTCTAAGACCTATTTTTCACGAGGAAGCGAATGGGCCTATCCCGGAAGCTCTACGAGCAAGCTTTGTTAACTTTCAAGCCAACTGAAGCAACTTCGTCAGTTTTGGACCTCATTTTGAGCTTGTTTACGGCTCGGGTCATAACTTTTGAACCACTGGTCGCACAGCTCCCATCTTTTTCATGCAGCTGACCATAAAGCATATCTAACTTCGCTAAAATTGAAAGTGAGCTGTGCGAGCACTCCTTCAAGCTCAAACAAGCGTTTTAGAGCCCTGAGACCCCCATTTTTCAGCTCAAAATAGGGGTCTTCCGCTTCGATCAGTCGCTCCTGCAGCTCAACCAAGGGTCGCGCAAGCTCATCTAAGGTGGTTCTAAGACCTATTTTTCACGAGGAAGCGAAAGGGCCTATCCCGGAAGCTCTACGAGCAAGCTTTGTTAACTTTCAAGCCAACTGAAGCAACTTCGTCAGTTTTGGACCTCATTTTGAGCTTGTTTACGGCTCGGGTCATAACTTTTGAACCACTGGTCGCACAGCTCCCATCTTTTTCATGCAGCTGACCATCAAGCATATCTAACTTCGCTAAAATTGAAAGTGAGCTGTACGAGCACTCCTTCAAGCTCAAACAAGCGTTTTAGAGCCCTGAGACCCCCATTTTTCAGCTCAAAATAGGGGTCTTCCGCTTCGATCAGTCGCTCCTGCAGCTCAACCAAGGGTCGCGCAAGCTCATCTAAGGTGGTTCTAAGACCTATTTTTCACGAGGAAGCGAATGGGCCTATCCCGGAAGCTCTACGAGCAAGCTTTGTTAACTTTCAAGCCAACTGAAGCAACTTCGTCAGTTTTGGACCTCATTTTGAGCTTGTTTACGGCTCGGGTCATAACTTTTGAACCACTGGTCGCACAGCTCCCATCTTTTTCATGCAGCTGACCATCAAGCATATCTAACTTCGCTAAAATTGAAAGTGAGCTGTGCGAGCACTCCTTCAAGCTCAAACAAGCGTTTTAGAGCCCTGAGACCCCCATTTTTCAGCTCAAAATAGGGGTCTTCCGCTTCGATCAGTCGCTCCTGCAGCTCAACCAAGGGTCGCGCAAGCTCATCTAAGGTGGTTCTAAGACCTATTTTTCACGAGGAAGCGAATGGGCCTATCCCGGAAGCTCTACGAGCAAGCTTTGTTAACTTTCAAGCCAACTGAAGCAACTTCGTCAGTTTTGGACCTCATTTTGAGCTTGTTTACGGCTCGGGTCATAACTTTTGAACCACTGGTCGCACAGCTCCCATCTTTTTCATGCAGCTGACCATCAAGCATATTGACAAAATTTGACTCCTAAATGAGTATTACTGGCACAAAAGAGTTAAAAAAAAAAAAAAAAAAAAAAAAAAAAAAAGCTAGGTGTAGTAACATTGTTACTGGTGCTTATTCAATCTTTTCTTCCTTCTCTTCACTGGTTCATCTCTTTAACACTGCCCAGCTTTTAGCTCGTGAAAGAGCTCAGACCGACTGCTACTGCTGATAGTTAACTCCTAAAGCAGTTCTTCTAGGTACTAGCGTTAGTTAGTACCTACTTGCTTTCTGATCGGTCAGTGTCTTTAATTGGAATGAAGACCAGGCAGAAGTAGGCCTCCGAGCATCCTGGTGCTCTCCCAGTTTCTGACGTTGGGACTTCGCTGAAATTCGTTTACTTGCTACTTAACCGTCTTTCGGCTATCTTTCGGGTACTTGCTACTTTTACTTGACCGTACATCGTCACCGCCTTGAGTCAAGCTAACTTACTTAACTTAACTAAGTTAACTTGACTGACTTGCTTGAGTCTAAGCAACTCTAATCAAGCCTTCTTTCGGGAATCTGACTCTCTCTTAATATGATGCACCACAGAGCAAGGTACTTTGACTGGGAGCCAATCCCCAGTCTCATGCTATCATGCACCACCGTCTCTCTTGCCATCATGGACTTTCTAAGGATCACCATGAAGGATCACCTTGAGTCAACCTAACTTGCATCAGGTTAACTCTCTTTAAACCATCTTTCGGGAATCTAAGGTGATCCATTACGGACTACCTTGAGCTAATCTAACCTTAGTTAGATCAACTCTAGATGGACCATCTTAGATGGACCATCTATCAAAGGATCACCAAGAAGGATCACCTTGAGTCAACCTAACTTGCATCAGGTTAACTCTCTTTAAACCATCTTTCGGGAATCTGAGGTGATCCATTAAGGACTACCTTGAGCTAATCTAACCTTAGTTAGATCAACTCTTAGATGGACCATCTTAGATGGACCATCTATCAAAGGATCACCAAGAAGGATCACCTTGAGTCAACCTAACTTGCATCAGGTCAACTCTCTTTAAACCATCTTTCGGGAATCTAAGGTGATCCATTAAGGACTACCTTGAGCTAATCTAACCTTAGTTAGATCAACTCTTAGATGGACCATCTTAGATGGACCATCTATCAAAGGATCACCAAGAAGGATCACCTTGAGTCAACCTAACTTGCATCAGGTTAACTCTCTTTAAACCATCTTTCGGGAATCTGAGGTGATCCATTAAGGACTACCTTGAGCTAATCTAACCTTAGTTAGATCAACTCTTAGATGGACCATCTTAGATGGACCATCTATCAAAGGATCACCAAGAAGGATCACCTTGAGTCAACCTAACTTGCATCAGGTTAACTCTCTTTAAACCATCTTTCGGGAATCTGAGGTGATCCATTAAGGACTACCTTGAGCTAATCTAACCTTAGTTAGATCAACTCTTAGATGGACCATCTTAGATGGACCATCTATCAAAGGATCACCAAGAAGGATCACCTTGAGTCAACCTAACTTGCATCAGGTCAACTCTCTTTAAACCATCTTTCGGGAATCTAAGGTGATCCATTAAGGACTACCTTGAGCTAATCTAACCTTAGTTAGATCAACTCTTAGATGGACCATCTTAGATGGACCATCTATCAAAGGATCACCAAGAAGGATCACCTTGAGTCAACCTAACTTGCATCAGGTCAACTCTCTTTAAACCATCTTTCGGGAATCTAAGGTGATCCATTAAGGACTACCTTGAGCTAATCTAACCTTAGTTAGATCAACTCTAGATGGACCATCTTAGATGGACCATCTATCAAAGGATCACCATTAAGGATCACCTTGAGTCAACCTAACTTGCATCAGGTTAACTCTCTTTAAACCATCTTTCGGGAATCTAAGGTGATCCATTAAGGACTACCTTGAGCTAATCTAACCTTAGTTAGATCAACTCTAGATGGACCATCTTAGATGGACCATCTATCAAAGGATCACCAAGAAGGATCACCTTGAGTCAACCTAACTTGCATCAGGTTAACTCTCTTTAAACCATCTTTCGGGAATCTGAGGTGATCCATTAAGGACTACCTTGAGCTAATCTAACCTTAGTTAGATCAACTCTTAGATGGACCATCTTAGATGGACCATCTATCAAAGGATCACCAAGAAGGATCACCTTGAGTCAACCTAACTTGCATCAGGTCAACTCTCTTTAAACCATCTTTCGGGAATCTAAGGTGATCCATTAAGGACTACCTTGAGCTAATCTAACCTTAGTTAGATCAACTCTTAGATGGACCATCTTAGATGGACCATCTATCAAAGGATCACCAAGAAGGATCACCTTGAGTCAACCTAACTTGCATCAGGTCAACTCTCTTTAAACCATCTTTCGGGAATCTAAGGTGATCCATTAAGGACTACCTTGAGCTAATCTAACCTTAGTTAGATCAACTCTAGATGGACCATCTTAGATGGACCATCTATCAAAGGATCACCATTAAGGATCACCTTGAGTCAACCTAACTTGCATCAGGTTAACTCTCTTTAAACCATCTTTCGGGAATCTAAGGTGATCCATTAAGGACTACCTTGAGCTAATCTAACCTTAGTTAGATCAACTCTTAGATGGACCATCTTAGATGGACCATCTATCAAAGGATCACCAAGAAGGATCACCTTGAGTCAACCTAACTTGCATCAGGTCAACTCTCTTTAAACCATCTTTCGGGAATCTAAGGTGATCCATTAAGGACTACCTTGAGCTAATCTAACCTTAGTTAGATCAACTCTAGATGGACCATCTTAGATGGACCATCTATCAAAGGATCACCAAGAAGGATCACCTTGAGTCAACCTAACTTGCATCAGGTCAACTCTCTTTAAACCATCTTTCGGGAATCTAAGGTGATCCATTAAGGACTACCTTGAGCTAATCTAACCTTAGTTAGATCAACTCTTAGATGGACCATCTTAGATGGACCATCTATCAAAGGATCACCAAGAAGGATCACCTTGAGTCAACCTAACTTGCATCAGGTTAACTCTCTTTAAACCATCTTTCGGGAATCTGAGGTGATCCATTAAGGACTACCTTGAGCTAATCTAACCTTAGTTAGATCAACTCTTAGATGGACCATCTTAGATGGACCATCTATCAAAGGATCACCAAGAAGGATCACCTTGAGTCAACCTAACTTGCATCAGGTTAACTCTCTTTAAACCATCTTTCGGGAATCTGAGGTGATCCATTAAGGACTACCTTGAGCTAATCTAACCTTAGTTAGATCAACTCTTAGATGGACCATCTTAGATGGACCATCTATCAAAGGATCACCAAGAAGGATCACCTTGAGTCAACCTAACTTGCATCAGGTCAACTCTCTTTAAACCATCTTTCGGGAATCTAAGGTGATCCATTAAGGACTACCTTGAGCTAATCTAACCTTAGTTAGATCAACTCTTAGATGGACCATCTTAGATGGACCATCTATCAAAGGATCACCAAGAAGGATCACCTTGAGTCAACCTAACTTGCATCAGGTCAACTCTCTTTAAACCATCTTTCGGGAATCTAAGGTGATCCATTAAGGACTACCTTGAGCTAATCTAACCTTAGTTAGATCAACTCTAGATGGACCATCTTAGATGGACCATCTATCAAAGGATCACCATTAAGGATCACCTTGAGTCAACCTAACTTGCATCAGGTTAACTCTCTTTAAACCATCTTTCGGGAATCTAAGGTGATCCATTAAGGACTACCTTGAGCTAATCTAACCTTAGTTAGATCAACTCTAGATG
Source organism: Symsagittifera roscoffensis (assembly GCF_963678635.1). NCBI lineage: Eukaryota > Metazoa > Xenacoelomorpha > Acoela > Convolutidae > Symsagittifera > Symsagittifera roscoffensis. Next base: position 677 of record NW_026971389.1, on the reverse strand, counting down.
GACCATCTTAGATGGACCATCTATCAAAGGATCACCAAGAAGGATCACCTTGAGTCAACCTAACGTGCATCAGGTTAACTCTCTTTGCACCATCTTTCGGGGGTTTTGGGATAAATACATCCCTGCCTGAAGAACATTGCCTCAGCATCTCGTAGCGCAAGCTACTTGATCGCTTACAGCAAGTCCAGGCTTTCCCATCATCAATGGGGGATAGCTTTCCTATCTGACATCGGGGTCAACAGCATCAATATACTTGATACTGCCAAATTAAACCATTAAAGGCAATTTTCATGATGCAGATAGAGCAATTTAATCTATGCTTTAGGTCTGAGTCCTGACTTAGAGGCGTTCAGTCATAATCCATCAATTGTAGCTTCGCATCCGCCTTTTCAGGCAGACGCTGAAACCAGGGAATTGAACACACGGTTCCTCTCGTACTAAGTGTGATTACCCAAGCATAGATCAAATTCAGTAGCAGCCGAAGCCACCACTGGTTAGTTTCAATTCATCAACAGGGTAAAACTAACCTGTCTCACGACGGTCTAAACCCAGCTCACGTTCCCTGTTAGTGGGTGAACAATCCAACACTTTGCGAATTCTGCTTCGCAATGATAGGAAGAGCCGACATCGAAGGATCAAAAAGCGACGTCGCTATGAACGCTTGGCCGCCACAAGCC
>NW_026971388.1:0-14447 GCF_963678635.1 Symsagittifera roscoffensis | reverse complement strand
AAAAAACTTTAATGTTTTCGATGATAGCTTTCCGTACGACACTTGGCTTGGGTCCTTCTTAAATTGGTTCAGAAAAAATGTTCTGTACTTTTTTTGATGTGCAATAAAGTACATTTGCGAAAAGTTGCTCAAATAATTGGCGATTGCGTATTGGCTATTGCAGAAAACTGTGAGAACAAATTCATTTGTTCTTTCATGCAAAAAAGAATTTGCTCTTGGTAAATCGAGCCCACCTTTAGTAAATAGAAAAGCAGGTTTTTGATCTTTTGAAAATTGGTGAATATAAAATGATGATCTGTAATCAAGCAAAAAACAAACAGGTAAAATTTTATGTTCGAGTTTTAGATTTGCGGAAGATTGAAATTTGGACACACCATAGCAGTCTTTAACGGCCCAACTTATTTTCTAGAGTAGCGACTAAGTTTTTAGCATAATGTTGGCGTTTCAGCATAATTCTCGATCAACTAAAAAAAAAACATAAGAAAAAATTTTGTCAACTTTTCGGGCCGTTTTCTCAAAAACTTGCCTGCGGCGCAAACAATTTGGTGAAAATTGGCTCTCTATACTGATTTGGGAGAGCTCAGAAAATCAATTTGATCGACCCTAAAAAAATGTCGACAATTTTTTTTTCTAAAATCCCCCTTCGTGAAAATTCTAGATCCGCGTCTGAATCAGTTCAAAAAACTTTAAAAATCATTGCCAGCAATTTGAGTTACTTTAGGAATAGATAAGACGTTAGATCAAATTTTTTTAAGCTCTTCTGAAAAGTTCGCGTCTTCACAGCGCAAAGGATCCCATTTAAAGTATAATTTTCAGATTCAACCGAAAACTTCATATTCAATCGGTTTTCAAGACAGCTGCTTTTTCCAAATTGTTTTTTCTTAGTTCCATTTGTTTTGGGATCAAAAAGCTGAAAACTAACATGTTTAGGATAAATGAGTTGAAAACTAACATGTTTAGGATAAATGAGTTAAAAACTAACACTTAACATATTTATATTGTGCTAATGGATGATACACATATTTGCTAGCTCAAAGTAGAGGCGAATGGAGGGGCGGGGCAGATCAAGTCCCAGATAGAGCACCCAGAAGACGACTCCAAGGCATTCGAGGACAAGTCAGTCTCCCTCCTCCAATCTGAGGGTCAGTTCAAATTATTTTTCTGAATAGTTGCATAGAAATCATCAGGTATCAAATGTTGGGCAAAAAGATAAGCGATGTTTTTTTCTTCTCAAAGAAAAAAATGCGTCAAAAAATTTTTATTTAAATGGAATCTGAAACCAAAAACTGATAATCAAAATTTTGATCAATTATTTTTTTTTAGTGACGGACCGGCTGAGCGATCTGAAGATTCCAAAACAGGGGGAAGATGGGGGGAGTAACAAGCTGGACCCCATTTCCAACTTGTCAGTGACTACGAAGAGCAGAACAGACGCCCTCATAAGTCCAGGACAGAAGTTCAAACTAACTAACACTCGCAAACAGGAGTTTCTATACAGGCAAGACGCCACTTTTTGTCCAGCTGCCTAGATTTGTTCATTCAGATGTTGTGCTTGTAGAGTTCAGTTTTTGCACCAAGTAGCAATGAAAATAGGACTTGCAAGTTTAGATTACACTGAACAATGTGAAATTTGAGTTTTAAATCAGCATAAATAAGAAACAAAATTTATTCCATACAAATTCCCAAATTGCTGTTCAGTTTTGTACTGACTATTTTTTTAGCCTATTTTACACTAAACTTAGGTCGTGTTTGCACCTGTAGATTCCAGTTGGCCAAGAAGGACAACCCGGAAGCCAGTGATGAGGAGTTATTAGACGGAGTGGCTCATTCAATGTTGGAGAGTGGGAGGAAGAGCAAAGCGTACTACAGACTAGTGGCACTGGGTGCCAACAAGGAGCTACACACTCTCAACCCATATAGGTTTTACGCTACTTTTTGATCATACATTTCGTCCATTTCGTCCAATGTTTGAGGTTCTCAAGATGAAAAAAAAAGAGTACTGCAAAAACTTCAGCACATTTAATGCGGAATCAACGCTTCACTGAAACCCTCGTTAGAATCTGAAAACATCTTTCTTTATTTTTTTTCAGGAGTAAGCAGAGGCGAACGTGGAACTTTGCGAGGACCAGAGCCAGGCCGACTCAAGGCAGTCAAGTAAGTTTTTTTACTTGGCAAAGCGCCAAATAGTCCCCGTTATGGCAAATATGACAATTATTGGCAGTTTGTTATACTTTGTAGACTATAAAATAGAAATGGAAGTCTTAATTGATTTTTGTCAAAATCCCAAATTTGGGCTGTTTCAACATTTGCATTCATGCTTTGTCTAATTTCACGAAACGTTTCGAACAAATGTAGGCGGGTGGTGACAACTTAACATTGCGGACAGGAAGGACTCAGCGAGACTTCGACCCCCATCCGGACTACTTCAAGGTACGCTTCGACCCAGTCGAGTATGTGGTGGCAGAAGACATGGGCTCAATCAAACTGTATGTCGTCAGACTGCTCCACAAGAACAAAAAAGTGGCAGGCAAGTGTGATCGCTTTTACAATAAAACACAATTTGACGAAGTGCACCCTTACGGAAAGGTAGGTAAGGGTGGTACAGCTTAGGATTTTTTTTGGCTCAAAATGCTTCATACCTCAATTCTGATGTTTGTTTCTTTCTGGTCGTCTACCTAAGTTTTATCTGATCAGTTTCCGCTTTATTAATTTTGTTTTTAATGATTATTTAACACTGGCAGCTGTTTCTCAAATTTATGCCTGGAACTTACCCGCATTCAATAAAACGTTAAAAAACCAATTTTTTAAATGTTTTTATCAATTTTTTTTTACTCAGCTTGTGTCCTTTGTTGGGCTAGCTGCCGTGCCTTTTTTTGTTGCGTAGATTCAGGAGATTGCTTTTCTAGGTCCGTTCACACACTCTAGCTTAACGGTACCGCAAAGTGGTCCCTTGGGCAATGAAATCAGCGGGACGAACGAGCTTCACTGCTATCCACAATCCCGAAAGGGTTTATTTGGCGGCAACTATTCCGTACTGTATTGTGTTACTTGTCCCCTATGTGAACTTCTCTTTGGGCTGTCTCGCCCGCTCGATACGATCGCAATAATTTCCAATGGTAATTGAACTCAGATAAAATAAGTCCAAATACAGAAGGCTCTAAATTTTAGTACATCTTTTTTGGTGGTTTTCGTAATAAAAAACAATTGACAAAGATTCTAATTGCTGACTCTCGTAAAGATCTTGTCTATAATATGCCTTGACACCAGCCTAAAATTTGTTAACTTTTTTAAGAATGTATTAAAAATTCTGTTAGTGGTTTATTCAGCACAACATTATACAAACCTGAACCTAGAGTTATGTCATCCCTACAAGTCCTGACATTTTTTTCGAAGCCCCATTCGCAAGGTGTTAACTGAATTCTTCTTCTGTCGACATTAATTCCAAACTCCAAGTTCATTGAAGGTATCTCTAACTAAATAGTTCAAATATCAAGTCCAATTTTCCCTCTAAACCGAGTTATGTTTAGTTAACAAGCCCTCCAAAGTTTTTTTTAAACATCCTTTTAACGTTCCGACCTTTCGAGGGTAGGGGAAAACCCCTTTTATGGATTGCTAATGCATTCCAAATAACCATTTTTTTGATCTATACTTCAATCAAAAGACAACCTTCTAGCTATAAGGGAACTGAATTCGCTTGTTTGGGGTCAAGTTGCGCAGTAAAAACAACTCCGGGATGCCAAACGATTATTCCATCCGTTCATTTTCATTAGGAGACATACTTTTCATGCTATGCTTCTCTTACCGCCAGTTTCATCTGGGACTGTTGTTATTTAGCCTGGTTGAATTATATTACTAGCATATTCGCCAGGCTAAGTTGAACCCAAGGTTTGCTCAATCCATTTTAGTTAGTTCCACTACTTCTATATTATAATGTAAATGCTATATCCCTTTCAGCTTCTGTTTCGGTTCCCAATGGAAAAATTCCATCCCAATTATATGTCAGGTGATCAATTCCCATTTGAAAAGGATTGCGGCGTTGGAAGACGCCATTTTCCGATGTTAATCCCGAGGTTCTCTGTGCATTTCTAATCCTATACGCCCAAAGGTCCTTCAAAAATCATCCCGGGGTCACCAGGGGTCAATTTTCTCTATTCGCTTTTAGACTCCCATCGAGGTCCTACCCACCAAGATCCATCCATATCCCGTTAATACTTCCCAAGTTATCTCAATTCTAAGGTCCATTATCACTTTTACTAGGAAAAGGCTATTAACACCGGAAGGAGTTCTCGACGAATTTTACTCACAAGAGGTCTTTCCTTATTTAGGGTTCTAGTGTCTATTGTCGCCATAAAATTGATATGCCCCCTCTCGTTATTGTGCGTAGATTGCCTATTTCTGGTTAAAGTGTGTTTTCCCAAGTGCTACAAACTTCTGGTCTATCCGCCGGATTTGGCTCATATTATAGCACATGATGTGCCTAGTCACTACCTATGATATCTCAAAGTTTTGGCCTCCTGCGTTTAGTAGGCCCCGAGAAATGACTTCCGTAATTCGGGTTGGGGATCATCTGCTTAGGGCATAACACCGGAAGTAGTAAGCCAGGCGGTCTGCGGTTCTAAACTTACGCTTCCCTAAACTACTTCTTTAACATACGAAGCTCTAGTTACATTTCAACCGCTAGTTACCGAGTTCTAGTAGGGCTATTTGCACTTCCAGCAGCCGTTATCACTTTTCCCAAGGGAGTCCGGGAGATCTTGATTTTTGCATGCGGCGTCAAATCATCTCTAGTATCCGTCCTCTCACTTGCATGAAGTTAGCTTTTTGGTTTCCATTTCGGGGAAGTTATCACATCCTGCTTCACCTGCGTTTTCAGCTATTGGAGGAGCTGTATCTTTGAAAATTCCGACTATTTTGGACTTGACTGTTTGTTTATTTTACTGCTTATCGCTTTGTTGATCAGTACCGAGCTACGCTTTTCTCAATCACTTTCACTATACTGCATGCATTTCTCAAGGTAAAACGCTTCATCGAATTCCAAAATAGCAAAACAAGTTAGGATCACCAATTCTACATGTTGTATCGCAAGTGGTGCGAAGCATCGCTGCTCCTCTGTGTAGAAATTGTATCACTAGCTCTTCTGTGGTGCGACAAAGTGGTCTAAAATTTCTCAAAAAGGATTTTTTTAGTATTTTGAACCAAACAAACAAATTCAAAAAATTTAACTGCTTATAAAATTTATTGTTCAGGTTTGTATAATGTTGTGCTGAATAAACCACTAACAGAATTTTTAATACATTCTTAAAAAAGTTAACAAATTTTAGGCTGGTCTCAAGGCATATTATAGACAAGATCTTCACGAGAGTCAGCAATTACAATATTTGTCAATTATTTTTTATTACGAAAACCACCAAAAAAGATGTACTAAAATTTTTTAAAAAAAATATGATACTTTAGCATTTGAAAAAAGTCTCATCATACAATTTCCATGTATGAAAAAATACTAATCATAGACTTTTTATGCAAATTTTCATACCCATGGAATTGCCAAGAAGTTGTGAATTTAGTACTTTTCCATATGGGGAATTTGCATAAGTAGCATTTTTGGTCAAACCTGGACAATGCTGAGAAAACAATTTTGACGGCAAAAAAACGTTATCAAAAAATCAATATGAAAGCTGAAAGTGTGCAAATTTTTATTTCTTAAAAGTACATATCTATTTTGGTGGTTTGAGTTATAGTGTAGAAAATGCAAAACAACACTTAAAGATGCATCACAAAACGTTCAAAAATAAACAACAGTTGGAAACAATTATTACAATTTTTTTCAAAGAAGGTGTGTTTTTGAAAATATCAAACAATCTCAAAAAGTTCGATAGCTAGCAAGTAAACCATTTGAAACACAACTGCAGCAATTACTGAAACTTGAATACAACCAATTAAATCAAAACGAAATTTAAAAAATCAAAAAGTAAAAACACAACCGCAGAATATTGTAACGCGAAAATAAAACATTATGAGGCAAAACTGTAAGCTGGTTTGGCGAACAATTTGGTGTGTGTAGGTCTCTGGATTCCAGAGACGAATCTTAAAACATAATAAAACTTTGTGGGAACAATCAAATAAAATGAGAGAACAAAATAAGAACGAAGAGCAAGTCCTTGCTGCGGACCACTTACAATTCTCAAAATACACAGTTCGGTCTCGTAATAAATAAGCCAAATGACAGAAATAAAAAATAGCCGAGCTTGTGTCAAAAAAGTGATATATTTCATAGAAACACAGTTTTCATTAAAAAAAATAATCAGAGGTCACCTTGAACTTGCACACGAATAAGAAAAAACCCCACAAGCTACAGAGACATACTGAAGGACAGGGAAAACTATCCGTCTTAAAAAGTCATTTCGGTTGAACATTATGAAAAAAAAATCGTTCAACCCAAACGTCTCATCGATGCAAAAATCAAAACCAACCATAAAACAGCATCTGACTCTAGCCACTAAATAATTGATATAGCCATTCTAGCAGTTATCAAATAAAGGTGGTCTAAACTACAGAAGTAGATAGCATCTCGTAGACAGTCAACAATACAATGATGAAATGTTACCCGCACTTACTAAAAAGAGAAAATAATAAATAATAATGGATTTTTGTTGTCAGTCTCCATAAATTTCAAAAATCAAAAAAAATTGTTTGTAATTGATTAAAATTAGATTATAATATTACTATTTTTGGAAACAAAAAATCATTATAATCGATAATAATCGATTAATTTTTGAACTTTTTTTTGTCTCAAATTTTATTGTATTATAATCCATTAAAATGAATTATAATCCATTATTATTCAACAAACGTCATCGTTTCATTTCGTTTTATTTTGTTTTGTTTTGTGCGCTTTTCAGTTGGTTATTTAAAAGGTAACTAAAAGAAGCTAATTTTGTAGTTATAGCCAAGGGTGGATTTAGGGGGGGGGGGAGCGGACGCCTCTCCTTCAGGGATTCGACCCCCTACCGACTCAAAGAGTCCCCGTTTTTGATTTATCTTGAGATATCCATTTTTGGTGACGGAGACAATATATATCAATTTTGAGGGGGCAGCGGGCGGCAAAAAATTGCAATTTTTGGTCAAATTTTTCCTAGAAACGTCTTTTTGGCCTGTTTTTTAAAATGCTGCCTGCGGAGAAACTGGGTTCTTTTAGTGTTTTGAGAGAGCTCGGAAAATCAATATGATCAATCTTAAAAAAGGTCGACAAAATGCTCGAAAACTTTTTGAAAACCCGCCCCTCGAGAAAATCCTAGATCCGCCCCTGCTTATAGCTTAAACTTTAATTAAATTTGTTTTTTACTGTGTTTTTATAATAGCTAATCCTTTATAAATGATGTTTTTGGTGATATAAAATGAAAAAGGGATTATAATCTATTATAATAGATTCTAAGAGATTATAAGAGATTTTCAGAAAAATTAGAATCAATTTTAGTTGATTATAAAGTATTTAAATGTTAACAAAATTAAGATATCGTTTAAATTATAAATCGTTTAAAAATTTAAAATGAGCGCTTATAATTAACTATAATTTTGCTAAAAAAACGATTATATATATTATATAATCGATTTTTTTCCCTTTTTACTGAGTGCGGGTAGTTTTCTTCAAACAAAAATAAGTATTGTTGGAAATGTTGAACCAGAAAGAGAACAAATACAGAATCAACAGTGAACTCAGTGAATTCAGACAAAGCAGGCATAAATTCATTAGGAACATTGACAAATCACAAAAGAAGCAAAAGTAAACATTGCCTGTTGTTGTGCAAGTAGAACAAAATACTCCGACCATAATAAAAGTACTACAAACAGTTTTTTTTTCAAATTGCAATTTTCTACATTTATGGCGTGACAAGAGAATCTAAACGCATGTCTAGAAAATTGGAGAAAAAATTGGACATTTGACAACTGTTTATCAAATAAAATCAATAAAAGATTTTAACAAAGGAAAGAAAAATTACAATTTTTTTACAGAATTTATTTTTATTCTTTGCTAAACTTTTATTCCTTTTTCTCTATAAACTCAAAAGATAATCATTTTCATCAGAATAGTACGACTAAGTAATAGCTGTTTTCAAAAACAACTGAAATGAGCTTAGAACAAGACTGCTCGCTCACTTTAATTTGCACTAGCAAAATAGTTTGAAAAATTTTACAGGTCATTTGAATCAATAATGAAAAGGTTTTATTATGATATTTTGCTCAACACATTGAAACACGCCCAAACATAAGTTTTTTTTCTCCATTTTCAATTGTCAGAACAAAAAACTCAATTTATCCCTACGAAAACTGCAAAGTCTCAAACAAAAAATTAAAATGCAAATCACAGCTGAAATAAAAGAGAAGTAGAAAAAAACTCATTAACCTCACAAAAATCATTTAATAAATCATTTCGACAATGCTTTACAGAAAAATCAAATTGAGCATAAAACAAATAACAATATGCGTAAGAAAATTTAAAGTGAAAAAGCCCAGAAAATCCTACTACCAAACTAATACCTTGACTTAAACTGGTCAAATCACCAACCTTTTTTTTTAAAAACGTGTGAAAATTGTTACCGTATTAGGCTGGTATCTGCTGTATCTATCAAAATTCTGACTTAATCAGAAATCAGAAACATCAATTTCAAACACAAGGTCCCAAAATTACCCCTGATAACTCATCCAGCGCCCTTGTTTTTTGGCAAACATGTTATTTTGTTAATTTAATCCGAAAGTTAAAAAAGGCATGCTTTTTGATATCATTTGTGTTAAATTAATAAATCAACACTCCAGAATAAATCAATCCAGGCTAGCTTCTAAACATTCTTGGATTGAGAAAACTAAAATAAATATAGGAGTTAGTGATACATGATTTTGCGTTTTGCATGATTTTTCTTATTTTGTTGTTAGAAGATTCATTCTTTCAGTGAACTGAAGAGAACTTTTCATTTAATAAAATTTTGTTCTGAACTATTTTGTAGCGACTATGTTATTTTCAGAAATTAGATAACAAAATCTTTCAAACGTTTTCCTCATTAAGCAAACTCTTACATCCCAATTTGTTTGCCGATTCAAACCAATGACATTTTCATTTTGTAATCAACTGCAAATTATTCCAATTCTTTGACCAGTATACTGCCTAGATACAATGCTGAAAGTTTGGTTTTCATTTTCTCCGTTTCAAAAAAGTTACAACCGGATAATTCTGAGTTTTTATCAAATATGATAATATATCTGTTTTGCCTGGATTAATCAAGAATTTTTTTTGAATAATGTTAGCAATACAGATTTTATTGCATTTGTATGATAGATTTCAAATCAGGTATGACTTTTTCCGCAAAAGCTGTTGATATATCACCCGCAGTTGAACATTTTGTTCAAGATTTCCCAAATTACACCTAAAATCGTAGGCATAAAAACTATCGGAAAACTATAGGAAAACTATCGGACCGAGCACTGTACCCTGTGGCAGGGGCGGATTTAGGGGGGGGGGGGGGGGGCGGACGTTCCCCCCTCAGGGATTCGACCCGCTGCCGACCCAAAGGGTCTCCCCCCTTTGATACTTTTTCAGAAATCCCTTTTTGGCCGACCGACCCTAAAATTGTTCTAAAGGCGCCTTCGGCGCCAATATATACTAACTTTGAGGGGGAGCGCGCGCCAAAAAAACGCTATTTTTTTGTCAAAATTTTTCAAAAAGTGCCCAAAAATGGCTTTTTTGACTGTTTTTTCAAAAATTTCAGAAAACTTAGCCAAAATAGGGGCAAAACAGTGCTTTGGGAGAGCTCGAAAAATCAATTTGGTCGACCTAAAAAAAAATGGAAAATTTTTTGAAAATCCGCCCCCCCCTCGAGAAAAAAATCCTAGATCCGCCCCTGCCCTGTGGTACACTGTGGCTTACAGTAGCCCAGCAATACTTTGTTTTGTCAACGTTATGGCAACGTCTTCAGTTTGATGAAAATTTCCCAAATAATTCACGAGCTTGAGTCGAAAATGCTTGAATATAGTTTGTTGAGACACTTTCGATATGAAACCCAATTGAAAGTTCCAGCAAATTCAACGTTGTTGCTAAGGTATACCTGTTTGCATGAATACTCAATAGTTTATTTCAAAGTGTAGCCGCTTCAATTTTTTTCGGAAGCCAAAGTAATAGTTTTCTTTTTTTCAAAAACGCCATAATTCGTTTCAACAGATAACCTTTATTTATTCACTGAATTATTTGTTACCTAAATTACCCTGTAGGAAATTGAATCTGCTGAATCTCATTTTTTACTAATTGGAGTCATGTAAGCTTCTTCGATAAAACCGGGAAACAAACTTTCAGCAAGTATTCAGCAAGGGAAAATTTTGCTGTTTAATTGCCCAGGTAGGCAAATCTACAGATCCTGCCGATTAAATTTTGTTTAATATATCTATTTCATCGAACATTTTTTTGCTACAAATTGAAATGAAAATTGATACGAGGTCATTTGACATGGAGCACTTAACTCAATAAATTTATTGAAAACGCGAAAACCTTTGCTCAGAAGATTAACGATTTCAGTACGCAAACATGCTGATGTACCTTCATTAGCACGCATCAAATGAAACAGTACTTTTTATCAAAATTCCCTCATTCTCATTTTGCCATAGACCACAAAACAAGAACTAAAGATCAAAGAAAGTCTAATCAATCAAGCCTTAAATTGAGATTGTACATCAATTTTTCCAACTCCCACGTAATCAATTGTGAAGCAACCCAAAGTCATACTCTTGAGGTGTTACGACTGAAACAAAAAAAGCGTTATGAAAATGGATTATAATATAACTATTTTTCGCGGCAAAAAATCTTTTTTTCATCCATTATAATTGATTTTTTTTCACTTTTGTGGACACTGACAATGAAAATAAATTATAATCGATTTTTTTCCACTTTACTGAGATGCGATGCGAATTTCATCACACATGAAGTCTTTTCTACATTTTAAACTAAAGTTGGTTACGTTGCTTACTTGTTGTCCAATTTAATATTTTTCTGCCTCACTTTGATTTTTTTGTTACTTTTTTATGTTACTCAAAAACTGAATTTTGTTTCCTTTCAACAATTTTATTAAATTTTTAGAAATTTTGGGGTGGGGGTAAAGTTGGAGGTGAACTAATCCCCCTTCGAATACCCTCCCATGCCCCCCCCCCCCCCCCCAGCGTTTGCCCGGGGGTTCAGTGGGGGGGGGGGTGTGGTGGGAGGTGGTTAGGTTCAGGTGGGGGAGGGGGGTGTGTTCAGGTGGAGGGGGGGTGTTCAGGTGGGGGGTTCAGTGGGGGGCGGGTGTATTCAGGTGGGGGAGGGGGTGGGTTCAGGTGGGGGAGGGGTTCAGTGGTGGGGATGGGTTCAGGTGGGGAAGGGGTGGTGGGTTTATGTGGGGGAGGAGTGGTGGGTTCATGTGAGGGGGGTGCTCAGGCTGGGGGGGGGGGTATTCAGGGGGGTCCAGAGGGGGGTGAATTCAGGTGGGGGAGGGGGTGGGTTCAGGTGGGGGAGGGGTTCAGTGGTGAGAGTGGGTTCAGGTGGGGAAAAGGTGGTGGATTTTTGTGGGGGAGGAGTGGTAGTGGTGGGTTCATGTGAGGGGGGTGTTCAGGCTAGGGGGGAGGGGTACTCAGGGGTGTCCAGTGGGAGGTGAATTCAGGTGGGGGAGGGGGTGGGTTTAGGTGGGGGGTTGTTCAGGCGGGGGGATGGTTCTTCAGTGGAGGGGGTGTTCAGGTGGCGGAGGGGGTGGGTTCAGGTGGGGGGTTTTTTCAGGTGGTGGGAGGGTTTTTCAGTGGGGGGTATTCAGGTGGGAAGGGGGGGGGGGGGGGGGAGGAGCTGAGGGGAGCAAAGGGGCAAGTGTTAGGGTGATTGAAGGGGAGCAAAGGTGCAAACGTTAGGGGGGGATGAGCTTCACGGTTCACGGAAGGTTTTTGCAATTTGAGTTTAGGTTTAGAAATGGATTAGGCCGTACACTTGTTTTTGCAAAGTTTCCGCATAACTCAAATGATAAATGCAGAAATTCTTGCTAAATTTTGCACAACGCGCGAAACAAAAATAAAGTGGAAAAAATGTGATATTTTAATGTGATTTCCTACTTATTATAAAATCCATTTGTTTTGGCGAGAAAAAATGGATTTAAATCCATTTTTAGTCCAATTTTGTTGTCTGAATGTAACATGGGAATCGATTATATTTAAAACGTTTTAGATCACGAAAATCCATTATAATCGATTTGTTTTCACTTTTCTTAAATGCGGATAGTCCTAATTCGAAAAGTGTCTAAAAAATTTTCCAAACAATTCCCCAGTGTCGCGAAAAAATGGTTTGAATTTTTTTATTTCTCTTCCAATTTCGAGCAAGTGAGCAGGCTCACAAAAGCTTATTTATGCTTAATTTAGGCCGTGAAAACTCAACTTTACTTGTTTACAGTAAATTTGTGGAGTTTTTGGCGCCATTTTGCAAACCCAAATTTTAAAAATTCCAATTTTTTTTAAAGTTGAAAATTTCTACCAATTTTTTTTCGTTCTTTGGATAACTTTTCCATAGAAACTGTTTTGCAATTGGCCAATTTCACTATGACTGTCGGTTATAACTAATTTCTATTTTTCGTTCAGATCTTACTATCGCATCAAACAAAAAATGACGAACTTGAAAAAAATGAATTTTTTATAGACTTTGGTCGGAACATTCTGGGCTATTTGCACAGTAACCAGTTATCCTTGTTATCAGTTGGACGCTATCGACAAAACATCGGAAAAATCAAAATTACGACTCATGATCATAGAACCTAGCAAAAATTTTACCAACTAGAGACCTCCTGTTAGAGACCTCCAGGTTTGGTATGCACATCAATTTGACCGAATATCAGATTGCACCACACCGTTGAAAATTTGTAACTCCCAATAATCCTATATGGTGAATTATCTTTTTTTTTCTAAACCATTTTTGTTTATCACCTCATCATAAACATTTTCAATGCACTAATGAAAACTATTCATAAACAATCACAAATCTGCTTTTAGTTCAAACGGATACAATAAAACCGCCGCCAAAAATACCACATGAACAACCATACCATCATTTTCAAAAATAAGTTCACTGTACAATTCACCTTGTTGTTTCAACTTACCTTATAGTAATACAGAGGCACTTTGCAGAAACTGCGGACAACTCACGAAAGCTTCACTTTCTGCTCACTTGATTTATCCGAAAGAACTCGTTGACACCCGCTGCAATGAACATATAAAGAATCATACTACCACATTTTATATTAAGTCATAAAAACCAACAAATGCTAACAGTCACTGAAAACAATATCCAATCTCCTGGACGAAGTGGGCAAGACTAACAATTAACCTCATTAGATTAACTTGAGTAATTTTTAGCCCAAAAGAATGAAATTAAATTGCTTTAGCTAGTTACCGCATTAATCTTTCTTTTCTCAAAGCAACTTTTGTCTAATTCCATGGCTTCGCAATAGCATTCCTGGGCAAAACATACTTCAGTTTCGCATGCAAAAAAATAGAAACAATTCAAGGAAAAATAAATTCAAAAAGGAAAATAAAAGTAATTATCACAATTAAGAAGAAGTTTTCTACTCTGGAAGTTGAAGATACTAAAGCTTCGGGAAGCAACTTTTGAGTCAAAACAACTAACTAGACTAAAACCACATAATTAACAAGGAGAACCAAGGACATAATTAACATAATTAGCAAGGACATAATTAAAAAAACAACGAAAAAAAAACAACAAGAACAGAATATTCCGAGCATAATCATAAAATAACGAAAAATCTTTTCTGTTTCAAATTAGTGTCGTTTTCTTTTCTGCGTGTTATGATAAAAGAATCTGAACAAAAACTTATAATTTAAGCACAATCGACAGTCATAATAAATCAAGCAACTTGAAAAACAGCTTTTTGTAGAAAAAAAATGAGGAAAACGAAAGAAAAATCATTTAAAAAATTTTAAATTTCAAAATTTTTTTTCATAAATATTTTGAGTTGAGAAATTTTGGAGCCCTAAAATGGCCCTTAAAAATTCCAAATCTAACTTTATTTCAGTAAAAGTAAGTTTTTTAGCGCTTGGGATTAAGCATAAATAAGCTAATGTAAGCCTGTTCAATCGTTCGAAATTATGCAAAAAATCAAAACGTTCGAGCCGGTTTTTCTCGTCACTGAGTAACTGTTTGGGAAACTTGTTTTGTTTGTTTGAATCACGACTTAAATGGCTTGAAAATGATATATTACTCGACCCAGTCCGATGATTATTTGTGCCACCTGGTTTTGCGTGGAAAGCAAAAAAAATTTAAAAAAAGAGAAAAAAACGAAAACAAACCCGAACACAAAATTTCTCCCCATTTTCAATAGTCGGAACAATTATTTGTAAAAATGGGGAGGACTTTTCTATTCGGGTGTGATTTATTTTTTTTTCTT
>NW_026971387.1:10000-47370 GCF_963678635.1 Symsagittifera roscoffensis | reverse complement strand
GATCCTGGAAAAGTTTTTAGCTTCTCTAAATTTAAATTCGTAGGAGACGTAATCAACCTTCACAATTTTATACAGCCTTAGACATTTCAGGTTTTTTGGAATATATTTTAGTATTGTGGCAGATGCCAAACTGTGGCGGAACCATTTTAACTAGTATTCATGACCAATTATAATCTTGAAAAAACCATCGTTCTAAAATTTTACTTTCTAACTAATCATGATCCATAACTAACACTGAAATTTATTTGTAGTGCTGAAATTACTTGTAGTTTCAGCACGAGAACAATTAAATCGAAACTTGAAAGACTTTTGTTCTCATTTGGAGCAAGTTCCATAAACCTAACCCGCAAACACCAGTATACAAAAGATCTATTGAGACTAGGATATCTACGAGTAAGATTAAGATTGGTACTAGATTAAGAAGTTGCACGAATCTATTCTGCCGAAAATAAGATATCTTGACAAACAGACGGTGTATCTTATCGGAAACTAATCTATGAGTAAGCTACCTCTGGCTTAAACTAACCTGGTGCCAACAAAAATGTCGAGCAAGACCTACTAACACAATTTGATTTAGCAAATTAGACTTAGAAATAAGACCAAAATGTTAGATGGCGTAGACAATTTAATAGAAATTTCTCTAGGTCTCAAAAAATCGGATCCGATATTTCAAACAAAAAAACAAAGACGGGGTCAAAAATTGAACAACAGACCGAGCTTCTACATCATGGCACGACGCAAACCGCAAAAAGTGCATGTCTTCAGAATACTCCATGCAGTAGATTTTCATTCCCTGACATGAAAATATATATACATGGAGCAATATATCTTTTGTTAAAACAAAAACTTCTGGATGTTTCAGCGCTGTACTATTTAGTTATAATAACGTTTGATAAAAAGATACACATGTCCTTCCTTTCATCAAATCTGCAAAATTTAAATTTTTTTCTTCATCCTTGCTTCATCATCTAAGACATAACTTTATTTGCTCAACAACTTATATTATTTAAAATCATAACCCTTAAACGAAACCTTTCGTTTTTTTAAAAATCTTTCCTTATATTAACTTTGTACCCAAAAAAATTTTAAAAATCTATCCTTGCTTCTCGATAATCTAAGTTTTCCTTACAGCCAGATCACCAAGGTTTTCCTTGGATCTTTAAATTTTAACTGAAACTAAGGTTTTATCTTATTTAAATTTTTCGAAAATCAAGATTTACCTTAGATCAATCAATCAGCTGTGTTCTCCCTACCTTATACTTACAAGTGTCCAACGACCTAAAGTCGATTCACTCTCCAGCACTTATCATAGACCCCGGAATAATAGGAATTTTTGAAAAAAAAAAACCATTTTAATTGAGATAACCAGTGGAGAACTTCGATTACTCATCCTTCGCTTCAGCCCTTCCTTTTAGCTGACCCAGGTTAAAGCACATTACAAAAACTAATATGTTTTATACTAGTATCTAACGATTTTTTAAGTTCTAATTATACCTGAACCTTGTGAATTGGTTTACTATTCTCCAACCGTCGATCACAAAACTAAAACCCTAGATAGGATTAAGTAAGTTTTCTTAAAATACGTATTAGCCACCGAGAAATTAATACATTATTCTAACGAAACGATAAGCTCTCTCTCCAACCCATCTATTTTGCCACAATATGTGTCCCAAGATTAGGATAACTCACAAAAAACGTCAGAACTAACAAATTAGGAAAGAAAATCTTTCTTCTGGAATTGCCACCCATCAACGTAAACCTTATGTCAAGAGAAGATTTGGGCAGTAAGCAAACAATAATTTTTCACAATTATTTAATTCAAGACAAAAGATTTAATTCAAGACTAAAGGCAAAACGCAAGTATCCGAACTCCTTCCGAATTCGGATACTTGCATTTTATCAATATTGATGGTTAGCCTATTATTTGTGCACCAATTTTTTTATCGATTTGAGGTTCAAATTACAATTTTTGTCAACCGAAGTGTTTTTGCACGTACTAAGAATAGTTGTATCATCAGCAAACAGACAAACTGAGCTTTTCGTTACTTTCTTAGGCTTGTCGTTGATCTAGAGTAAAAACAGCAGTGGATCTAAGACAGATCCATGGGGAACTCCGAACGTAATATTTTTCAATTGCTAGTTTTTTCCGCCAAAAGATACATATTGTTTACGATTGCTTAGTAAAATGGAGTGATCAGTTGCAATTGCTATGAAAATCAGTAGTATTTTTGCAATTTTACAAATGTCTGGAAAAACGCCAGCATTAAAGCATTGATTAAAGCAGAAAGTTAAGAATGGCAATGTTATATTGGTGCACAAAACTTGACCATCTTGTTATTGATGCCATCATGACCGTCGGAAGTTTTGTTTTTCAGTTTTTCTATAAAAATAGAAACTTCTGACTCATCAGTTGCACAAAATAAAAAAAATTTTTCATTTTCTTCTATTTCTGCAGTAGTATACAAGGTATATCGGTTTCAAGGCTTTGACCGACTTGCACAAAAAAGTTGTTGAAATCATCAACATCAATTTTATAACCAACCGAAAAAATATTTTCTGAAAAATTCTGTAAAAGCAATAAAAAGACTTTATGCATTGCGTTGCAAATTGATTTTTCTATCATGGTAGTATCTTTTGGTATTACGCATCAATCGATTGATTAATTTACACTGAGTTTTATAGTTAGATTCTTTCTCTTCGTTATAGTTAGATTCTTTATAGTTAGATTCTGTTAATTGAAAGCAAATGAAGTTTATCTCGTTTCCTAAATTGTTTTTTCAAATCGAGAGTTACCCAAGACTGCAATTGTTTGTTCCGTGTGACATTTTTTTTCAGGACAATAAATGTTACAAGTATCTACCAATATTCTAGTAAATAATTCTAGAGAAAAAGTATCCAGGTTTTCATAAGCCTTTGATAAGCGATGATTGAGTAGAAAACAATTTAAACGCCGTAGTCTACTTCAATAAACATTTGAAATCTGGATTTTTTCTAGGAGTATTCATTTCAAAATGCCCTTCTAGTTTAGTGTTAACCAGCAGGTCGTAGTGATCACTGATAGTGCATTTCAATGTTGATGCATATTTGCTAAAACATGACTGATACATGATGAGCTATGGGTAGTTTCTCTAGTGGGTTCTTTGTTTAACAACTTCAAACCGAATAATTGGAGTAAATTTACAGCCAGCTAAAAAAGAGGAATTTACCAAGATATCAACATTAACGTCACCACAAAATATTTTCCATGAAGTAAGGAATCCAAATTCGACAAAAAAAGGATCCTGATTCATTGATGGTGCTTTGTATAATACGCAAAAGTTCTTTTTTGAATGATCATTTTCAACAGTTATCATTAGATTTTTAATATCATTATCAAAGCTTTTTGAAAAAGCCGTTTGAACTTTTAACTTGCATTTTAAAGTTGTATATAACAGTTTTTGGCTTATGCAACTTATGATACTCTTTTTTAATTTTAAGTTAATTTTCAAATTTTCAACGTTTTGATCTTGAAATTATATTGAAATTTTCTTAGTCTAAATTTTTTTACTCATAATACCACTCTTCTAAAATCTACTTATTCAAAAATTGCATGATAAAAGCAAAATAAAATGAAGTAAAAATTTGCCAAAAGTTACTTGCCCTTGGATGTATGTAACTTCAATTTGAGTTTTTGTTTTTTAGTCAATCAACTTGCAATTAGAGTTATTCACTTCGATAATCAACCTGTTTATGTTCCGACTACTGAAAATGGGGAGGAACTTTGTATTCGGGTGTGTTTCAGATTGATTTTCTTTTTGTTTTCCGCGCAAAATCAGATACCACAAATATAGATTGGACTCGGTGAGTAATCTATCATATTAAAACCCTTTCAGTCTTGATTCCAACCTCATTGTAAAAAATTCAAAACGATCTACCAATGTCGGGAAAAACCGGTTGAAACTTTTGATTATTTGTCTTAAGCCGAGCAAATAAAGCAAGCGAGCCGTTTTTTTTCCACGGCAATTCAGCTATCACAAAAAATCATCAGACTGGGTTGAATGATATGTCATATGAAAGCCCTTTCAGTCGTGATTCGAACGAACGACTTCAAAAATTGCAAATTTTTCCCGGTGTCGAGAAAAACCGGTTAGAAGTTTTTGATTTTTCTTCTATTTTCGATCGATTGAGCAGGCTACATTAGCTGATTTAAATCTTTAAACTTTTACTTTATAGTTTTACTTGAAATTTTCGTTTTGGGTTTACTTAAAATTATAGTTTTGGTTTCTTTCTTCTTCTTAGAAATAAAAACATCAAAAAACTGGGAAAAGTTTTTTGAAAAAAAAAATAAAAAATAAATACTGTTTTTATTTTTTTGTTTTTCATGTTAATTGTCTTCAAAAATTGATTTCTAATTTGCATAGTTTTTACATGACTGACGACAATGCCTAAACTCTATTATTTCGCTCAGAGTCTTTCATCACACCAAGCCGAAAAAAAAGACACTAATTGGAAAAATAATTTTGTTGTAATTTTTAAAGACTGATCGAAGCATTCTGTGCTACTTGCGCAGCAATCGCCTATCCTTGTTTATTTGTTTTTAGAGTTTGTAGATTGGATTAACTTTGATAATCGAGCTCAAGCCACCTACTCCGCGCTCATGCCATCTAAACAGAGTCGAACGTCGAACCTTAAGTTGAATACCGATATCTAATAACTATTTTTTAGTTGAATTTTTTCTGCAACTTACAAACAAAAGCATGTACAAACAAAAGTATTATCAGAGACTTGCTTTGTTTTAGGATTGAATTGTACACCTGTTCTGTATCTTGATGTTCTCCAAAATCATTTATTTTGTTTAAAACAGTGACCTTATGAAAATCTATGATCCGAAATATAGAGGGCCATCCTGTCATGCCTTTCTGCATCAGATGCATTTTGGCATCAGGAGAACTTTTGGTAGTCTTGTTTGGAGATATACTCAAGCCAAGTGAGTTATGGTCGTTGGTCTAACTCATAGAGTAATTTCGGATAGGGTACACCGTCTGCTCGTCACGCTATCTTATTTTCGGCCGGATAGATTCGTACAACTTCTTAGTCTAATACCGATCCTAATCTTACTCTTATATCTACTAGTCTCAGGGTGTTTAACTAGTCTCTGCTAGGCTCAATAGATTTAAGAATATACTGGCTTATTGCGATTGCCAAAAGGTCTCTTGGAGAGGTAACTAATTTCTAAGTTAAATTCAAATCTCTCTGGTGCTGAAATTACAAGTAATTTCAGCACTTACAAATAAGTGGGTTGTTAGTTAGATGGATCATGATTGGTTAATATTAAATATTTTATAGTGATAAAATATCTAATTTATAACCAATAATAAAATTTAGTTTAGATCTGGTTCCACTCATCCGGGGTTTACAGAGTTTTTGATTTTTATCTTCTTTCTGTAATTGGAGGATGCATGACGATCGTTGGTATTTGGCAAACATGATTTTCTTATTCTGTTCTTGGAGAAGAATGCTCCAGGAAGCTAGAATCATCGACATGAAGTTGTTAGTTGTTTGATCGACGATGACTGCGACCGCCGGTGAAATCAATCTGATTTTAAGATGGTTTGCTATGATTGCTTGTTCTGCTTTGGCGGAGAACTGATTGAGTATCACTCTCGTCTGGGAATGGTGTGAAGGTTGTGTTTGGAGGGAATAACTTGTAACTCGGATCTGTACGTATACTTGAACATCGAGGTGTTCATTGTTCTGATTCAATGAAGTCCTTTTCTGCGAAGTCAAGTCATAGTCTAAATCCTTTTTGAGTCGTGATTGTAAGCGGCATGTCGGTTGTGTTTAGCCATTCTGTAGGTTGAGTGTGATGGGGTCGTCTAGTCTTTGGGTGCTCGTCTTTGTGGTTGTGTATGATCTATGTACTGCATATTATGTTTTACATTTTTTTAAAATTTTGTTAATTCAGTTTATTAGTTATGATTTTGGTTAGTTGTTTTCGCAAAAGTTGGTTTTAGTTCAGTTATTTTTAAGAGTTACTCGCCCTTGAGTACCTCTTATCAAAAGTATAGTGTGGTCACAAAGCGTGGATGGAGCACATTGGGTTAAGCCGGCTATAGAGCATGCTCAGGACGTCCTCTCTGGTGGATTAGGCCAGGAGTGGGAGTATGATTTCATGCTGTTTCTTTAAGGGGTCCTGTTTTGTGCTATTGTTTTATGTTATATTATTTTTGTTTTTTTTTTGTTAGTTTGGTTGTGTCCTTTTCTCAAAAACCAAATTGTTTTTGGTTTGGGTTTGTCTTGCGACTTTTTGGTGTTTTATGGTTTCTTTTTAAGACTTGGTAATAGTCTTCAAAAGAATAAATTATCCAGTTTTAAGCTGGTTTAATCCGGTTTGGGTATCGTAGGTTTTCTTTTCTTAGTCATGCTGTTAGTTAATGGTTTATGGTGTTTAGTAAGCTGCGTTGGTTCGTTTGGATTACTTTATAATTCCTTTCCAATCGGGTTAAACGAAAAATGGAAACTTGTTATCGCTTGTTTGAGTGGTTGTTAGTGAAAACTTAAAACTTGAATTCACTATTTTAAACAATTCTTCGTGGGCGAGCTGTGCGATTTTGGATAGAATTCTTGTGCGGGTGAATAGAAGATATATAAAAAGTTATTACTGTTTTCTTCTCTGTATCAATTTACTAATTTAAATTTAAATTTTACTGCTTTGTGGGGGTCTGAAATTATAAATTGATTTTCATCGTATTTAATTTTATTACATTTAGGGAAATAATTCATAGATTAATTTACTACTTTGAATTTGAAATTTACTGCATATTTTAGTGCTGAAGGTTTAATAGAGTTTATTATGAGTAAAACAGTTTGTGTTTTTATTTGTTTTTTCTTGTTTGTAGGTGATCGTGATGCGAAGACTAAAGAAAATATAAATCATTTATAAAGAATGGTTAGTTTTATTTTGAAATAAATAGTTTTAAATTATTCAATTCATACTTACCTAGTCGTCGGGAAAGAAGTCATGAGGGAAAACATCGTGAATAGCATCTGATGTGGTTAGTAGTTTTGCTAGTATGCGAATGATGTTTTTAGTTTGGAGCAGTGGCCAAAGCAATTGAAGTGCTTTTATGGTTTTTGGTTCTTCGGTGCCTACTGCAAACTCGTGAGGTGTGTTCTGAATTAGATTGTAAATTTTGTGATTTTATCTAGTGTTGTGGATGAATTGTAAAATGGTTATTTCTATAGCTTGAATATATTCATGCGGGACTATTAGGGGTCGGGATTCTTCTTCGTTGAAGGTCTTGGTGAGGGGACAGAATATATACATCTGGCTGATTGGGTCATAATTTCGGAGGATGCCTTGAAGGTTATTATCCTTAATACAATATGTGAAACTTAGGAAAAACAGTGAGGTGTGTTTAGAATTTTTGAATTGAAATCTGTGGTGGGGTTGTCGTGATGGTGTGTGTAAATGAAAATGATTCTTATCGAACGATAATAAGTGTAGGTGTGTGTTTGCTTAGTTCTCAACATGATGTCGTGTGAACAGTGCAAATCACGTTCTTTTGGTGTAAGAAAATGAAAGTTTAATGAAAATGTTTGAAATTTTTTGGGAAATGGTTCTTATGCGTGAATGTCGGATAATGCTTCTGAAATAATGTGATCATGCTTTTTATCTAGTATGCTAAGTGTGAATAGGTAGGATGTTTTAATGAAAAATTTTTCTGTTAATTGTGGGTTTGCAAATTGATCATCGTCACGAAATTGATCTTGATTAGATCTGATGATGTTATGATCATAATATTCAATTGATTAGTCGTTAGCTCGGGGTGCACTGAAGGTTTTTAGTAATTTTTTAAATCCTATGTATGTAAATTGTTGGGATGTTAGTGACGTGGTTAGTCAAAATAAGTCGCTCTTATTTCTCTCAATATCTTTTGTGGTGTTATGGAGTGGTAAAGCAAGGGGATTAGTATAATTGTAATAAGCGTTCCAATGAAGTGTGGGTATTAATACATGTTCATCTACAACATTGTGTGGTTCAGATTTAGAGTCGGATTGATTTAATGTATATTGGGGAAAAAAAGGTAATGTTACTTGAAGATAATTTGCAGTATTGGTGTGGTCTGGATGGTTAACGTATTCTCGGGCGGTTGCGATTTTGGATGGGAACGGGTGATTTGAGAATTAACGTTTAAAATTTTTATAAGCTCGGTTAGTACTAGTGGATGTTTCTGTCGATGTGGATGATTGAGCTAATGATGGAGTATAATCTGAAATTAGTGTAGGTGTTGGTGGATTTGTGATGTTATTGTTGATGATAGTTGGTGAATAGTGAGAGTGTGGGGGGATGGTAACTGTTGTTGGAGTATTATAAAATTATCTAATTCTTATGAAATTTGAATATTATCTGGGAAATTGTTGGTTGATCGTTCATAAATCAATGGGGAGTAGGTTGGGGTTACTTGGGAAACATGAGAAGGAGTGGAGGGAGATGTACATTGGTTTTGAGGTTGAATAGGTCAAAAGGGGGCTTTGAGAAGGTTGAAGAGTTGGTCTGGGTATAGGTAGAAGGGGATGGTCCGGAATCTGCAAATTCATCGGGAGTTTCTATATCGGAGTTATTAAATTGTGATATTGTCATTTTGGGGGTGTTGTGTTACTATATGTTGAATAGGGCTTTGTATGTTACTTGGTCTTAAGTTTGGAGGGTTTGTGATTGCTAGGTTTCTAAAATTTCGTGAAACTAATTTTAATGGATGGTTATGATGTAGATTTGGTAAATGTGGTGCTGTAGGTAATGTATTTGTTTTATTGTGTGATTCGTCGTATGTGTTCGGGTTTTGTATTGTATTCTTTGATTTGTGCATCTAAGTGTATTTTTTTTTACTGATGATGAAAAATTCCAAAAAATCCTGCAAATAATATGCGTGCTACGCTTGCTTGTCGGTTTACTTGTGTATGTATTGCGCATGTGTTATAGATTCCTTTTAGTAATGAAAAAAGAAATCCAAAAATGTTAAACATAGCGTATAAAATAGTCAATCTTTCTAAGATGTAATATGGCGAGATTTGGACATATTTATTGGTGAGATATCTTGTGGTTTATAAATTTCGCCGTTTAAATATATGTAGTCCTTAATATCATTAAAA
This sequence comes from Symsagittifera roscoffensis, assembly GCF_963678635.1. Taxonomy (NCBI): domain Eukaryota; kingdom Metazoa; phylum Xenacoelomorpha; order Acoela; family Convolutidae; genus Symsagittifera; species Symsagittifera roscoffensis. Next base: position 38,238 of record NW_026971387.1, on the reverse strand, counting down.
TATCCGCTGTAGTCTTGTGTATAGAGGTCTGAAAATCCTGCGGTTTCTGCAAGTTTTCTTAAATTTTGATCTATCGAGTGTCGTTGTAGAGTTTCCATTTGTGTTAGTAGTTCTTGAAATTGTTGTATACGATTGTGATGTTGTATATCTGATTTAGAATATATACCTATCGATTGTAGATCGATATTGGGATTGCGAGCAATAGCTCGAGTACTTTCGGGTGAAAACTTTTCTAATGGTTGCATTAATGTAGGGTATGATTTAAGTAGGTAGTACCTTTCTTCATCGGGATTTGATTGTACGACGTTGTGGCTGTTTTCTGATCCACATGGGACTGCGGTATCCCAAAAATATGTTCGTCTTGAAAATGTATCGACAAAAAGTAATTTATTTTTATAGAGTATCGGAATTCGTTTGTAACAACGTTTATCTTCAAAAACATAAAATGGTGATACTTTTTTGGTGCAAGTATAAAGCCATAAGATGTTTCCTTTATAGTCAAGGAAGTTTGATCTATTTCCGGATAACAAATATCCTGCGTAGGGTATTTTTAGAACTGCTAGTGCGAGTGATTGTAAAATCTGAGTTCTTTCTAATTCACATAGTTGATGTAGTGTTTCTAATTCGGAAAGTGACATTTCTTGAAAAATTCTACTAATTGTGCAGTCTAATTTCATATCTAAGTAGATGTCATAGTGTATTGCGCCAAAATATGTACTATTAATTTGTGGTAATTCTTGTAATCGTGTGCTTTCAGTGTCTTGTGGTTTTACTTTTCCAGGAGAGTTTCCTGCGTTTTTGAGAAGATTTACTGGGATGTATGGTGTTCCTTCGTTGATAGGTTGATGTGTTGCATAAAAATTATATTTTATTTTTCCAGTGGTCATATCGAAACCTTCGTCGTATTCGACAAGTATTTCGGAATAATGTGTTTCGTAGAGTGGATTTTTTTATTTGAGTTGACATTTTCAAATGGCATGGATTCAAGAAAATTTTTTTCATGAAATTTAATCATTCTAGCGTGGATTTTTGCTACTTGAAATGTTGTACAAGTGTCTTCAGGAAAACAAACAACTGTTGCTTGTGTCCTTGTTGTAGAATCACAATAGCCTTGGTCATTTTTACAAGGTAGTCTGATTCCTTGATAAATTATAGTGTTATCTCTTAAATCTCCTGTGAATTGTATTTTTTCAAACTGTATTTTCCAGTCAAAAAACATTATTTCTTGATATCCTTCATTTTTTGTATCTGCTTTGCAGTTTGAAGGACTATTTATTCCAATATGTTGTATCCAGTGTTTATCGTGAAAATCATAAATTGCGCCGTTGTATGGGTATCTTTCGTCTAATTTAATATGTCCTTGATATCTTTTAAGTTCTGCTTGATGTACAGAGTCGAGTTTTCTGTTTGAGTTTTTATTTTTTGTCAAGTTTAATCTGAGTAGTTCGTTTTTACAATCGTCGGGTTTAAAGATGTAAAAGTCTTTCTATATTATTTTGGTAGAAAGATTCGTGATCAAGTCGGTTTTTATTTCCATTGGAAACTTGTGAACAATGTACTTTCTTTTCGGAAAAGGTCGCTGTAAATTTATAGCCTGTATTGTTTTTGCTCGGTTTTTTGAGTATAATGTTGCTATTATGTTTGTGGTTTCTGTAGCTTGTGGTTCTGATTCGCATTGTGTTACTTGGTTTATAGCATATTTGTGTAGCGTTTTTTGATCGTTTTCTTCACAATCATAGTGTGTTACTAATAACTCTTGAGGTCCTGTGCGAGGAGATGGATTTGTATTTTGTTCGGAAAAAATTTAAAAAAGGAGGCGTTGAAATGTAAATATTTTCAAAATTTACATGTGTATGATAATCCTGAGTATGGGTTATAAAAGGTGATATCTAATTGTGTTTTTGGTATATCTGTCGTATTTATATATGACTTCAGTTGTTATAATTGTGGGAGGTAATCATTGAGCTGTTTTATTTAATGGACTTAAGGGAAAAGGGTGTTGAACAATATTATTAAGTCTGACTGTGATTTCAAACTTTAATTGGAGACTATTTTGTTGAAGTATTTGAATATTGTGTTCTTGAATATCTTTGTGAATATCTTGTCTATACTGTAATCTATTTAGTTCCCAATTGTGGAGTCGGCTACTTTCTTGATGTTTTCCAAATAGTGGGGGAGGTGCTACGAAAATATTCTAATCTAACCGTAGAGGGGTATTTGTCGATGATTGTTCTTGGTAATAGCGTCAAGATTGGTTGGGAAATTAGGGGGGGAAAGTGTTGGTGATATTTGACTTATAGTGTATGTTGATGGGAGTGAAAGCGTTTCAGGGATGATAATTTTGTATCAGAAGAAACATCTCTTGGTTCATTTACTAAATTTGGTTCACCTTGAGTATATGAGTGTGTTGTCCGATATGGTGATCGTTCGGTGGTGTCTGGGGGGTTAAGAGGATTTTCTCGGATTTGCACTGATGTTGGAGTTGAACCTAGATAGTCTGATGGGATATTTGAAATGTTATGTTTTGAAGCAAGTGTGAGAGTTTCTGGTAGTGTATTGCTAGAAAGTTCTGAGGTAGTTGATGTCGGTGATTGAGGTATGTTAAAACGAACTCTGGGGGTTTGAAAATTTCTGTTTCGTCTTGGATGTATAATTTGTGTATTTATTTCAGGTGTTTTTTGATTTTGGCTAATATGTCCTAATCGATTCAGATCTTGTTGTAAGGTGGGATATAAATTATACAATGGTTCGCTTAAAGATGCTTGGCGATTAACTGGTTCTAATGGTTCAGATAATTGTGCGTGTCGTTCTTCGAAAGTGTATGGGTTGTCTTGAAAAGAAATGCGTGTTGATGATTGGGGATTTTGTGTAGTTGTAGGTGTTATTGGACTTTCTTGGGAAGTTGTTGGCGAGGACAGTTTTGGTGGTGGTTGATTAGCAATTTTGAAAGGTATTTGAGTGTTTAAATCTTATAGTGAAAATTTATGTTTATTATAATGATTTTCAATAAAAAGTATCAAAAGAATAGATACTGGGGCGAATGTGACTATTGCCTTTTTTATACATTTGCACATTGTCATGATTAGGGATATTAAAAATGTGAGAAAAATTATGAATAATAGAAAAATATCTTTTTGACTCAAAATGGTTCGTATCATTTAAATAGATTTTATGTTATCGTACCTGTGGATGTGGTCAAGGATTTGGGAAAGTTGGAGGTATATTTCAAATAGGGAATAGAAAATTAAAAAAAGAGTGCAAAAAATTATGGAAATGATTATTAGGGCTTCAAAAGTTTCAATGAAAAAGAATAGCAAAAATTTAAATAGAATAGAAAATTTTGTGAAAAGGTTTAAAAGTTTTTGTTTTAAGTTATCGACTGTTTTGAGAAATGATTCGTTTCGTCGAACATTTTTTAATTTTTGGGGCGAAACTCAAGTGTGGTCGGATTAGTTATTGTTTATTTGACAAGTGGGTTGAGTTTTGTCAAAAATTATTGAGGGTTTATTTTTATGGTGTTTGGGAGGTCTTCATAGTTTTGTTTTTATTTGTTGCATAATTGGGGGTATCTTTTGAAATATTTATCCTTTGAAATACTTGTACTTTAGGCCAAATGATCATGGGTCTTTATTGCTTTAGGCTAATTTGGCATTTTTGGTTGGAGGTTTTTTGAGGTCTGAATTGGGAGAATAATGTTGATTTTTGCATTATTTGATAGGGGAGGGTTGTAGGTTGGAGGTTGTTTGAGGTCTGAATTGGGAGAATAATGTTGATTTTTGCATTATTTGATAGGGGAGGGTTGTAATATTGAAGTAGCGTTTATTTTAGTTGTCAAGTTTTAGCAAGTTGCTTATTTTTGACCTGGAGGTCGTAAAATTATAGTTATAGATATGCCTGGAGATTGATATCTAACGGCTAATGAGTTTGTGTTAGAGATAATTAGGTGATAAATTTGAATGAATTCTATAGGTTGAATTTGAACTAGAATTTATCGATTGTGTTTTCAGCATGTTATTACGGAAAATTGAAAGTTCAAAGCGATTAAAAAGAATATTGACGTTAACCAAAAATAAAGTTACTTTTGAAATTCAACTTTCTGTATTATTTTAGATTGTGGAATGAATGTCTTGTAGTTTTTTTGTGGTTGACTTTTAAGTCGTGATGATTCTCTGTGTTCGGATTTTTGTTGTTGATCCTGTGGTAAAATTGTCTCTGTCATTTTTCTATTTTTTCTTTCTTTTTGAGATATTTTTGGTTCTGGTGTGTTAGATATTTGAGGGTTTGCGTTTTGCTGTTGGATTGTTTTTTGATTTTTATTGGTATTAAGGTTTTGATTTTGTTCCGTTTGTGGATTGTTTTGAACAATTTTTAAACCTGTAAAAGAATATAATTGAGTTAATTTGCGGAGTGCGTAATCTATAGGATAATAAGGTAACAGGTTGTTTCGGTGTTGAACGATTTCTTTTTTACTGGAGTCAGTAAGTTTGTATGTTACTTCAGTAGGTTTACCAATTAATTGGTATGTTCCTTTTTGAAGTGGTTGTAATTTTTTGGAGATTCCTTTTTGTGTATTGAAATTGGGTATTAAAACAAATGTTCCAATTTTTAAATCTGTGGCTGGCATAAAGCGTTAATTAATTCGGTTGTTTATATTTTGCCTTTGTAACAATTTCTTTGTTAATTTTTGGTAGATTTCATTATGTTTTTCATCTCTATTTAAAATTCATTCGGTATGTGTACCGGAAGCTAATTTTAAAATTTGTGGATGATGAAAGTGGTCTTCATCACGTGTATGTAATGGTAGATTATAACATATTGAATCTTTATTTGGTTGACAATAACCTTGTGTATTTTTATGGGTTTTTGCTGTAAACATAACTGGTTTTTGTGGCTTTTGATTAAAAACCATTTCGTATGGTGACATTCCTAGAGTTTTTGTGATTTGTGAATTATAGGATGAGGGGAATAATTTTACATCTGCTGACCATTCAGTATATCGTGTATCATTTCAAATAATGATACATCTAAGATATTCTTGTAGTGAACGGTTCATACCTTCGACTAATCCATTTGTCCATGGTGCTTGAGATGTACGTGGCTTATGTTTGATATTATATAAGTGGCATAATGTGATGATTTTATTATTTATAAATTCTGTGCCGTTATCTGTGAATAGTATTTCGTTTAGTCCGAATTTAGCTAACCAATGTTCGTAAAGTGTTGTGTATGCGTAATAAGCATTACAATGTGGTACTGGGGTGAGTGCTACGTAGTGCGTAAATGCATCAGCAATGACCATAAAATAAGAAGTGGTGAAATTGGTCCTTATGTGTCAAATGAAATTCTATGATCGAAAAATAGACTTTGTCCTTTAAAATCTTGTTTCGGTGGCATTTGTTTTTGATTGGAATAAGGTTCATTTAATTGACATATTAGGCAATCGTTGCTGAATACTTTAATCGAAATTGGTGCATTTGGGAAGTAAAATTGTTGTGTACATTTTGAGTATGTCTTTTCTGATCCTGAGTGTCCTTTTGTATGTTGTGTGTGTGATATGTTGAATGCTATCAACATCATACTTAGGGGAAGACAGGTACTTTCAAATCAGGTGTTTGATATTCTAAAAGATATGTGCTTTCATTAATAGTTGTATTTCTACTTTTTCTGAAGTATAGAAGGAGTGTTTTATTTCCCAAATTGTTGCATCAGCTTTTGCTGGTTTTGTTTTATATTTGTGCCATGATTTGAGTTGTCTAATAACAGGGTCCAGGTGTTGGTGTTTTTGTAATAATTATAGTGTAATTGTTTCTGTTGGTGGTAGAAAAATACTTTCGACTTCTTTTTTTGATAGGGGAATTGTGTCGAGTGGGTCATGAAGGTTAAAAACTTGGTTTACTGTGTATTTTAAATCATTTGTTGGTGGTCCTGATAAATTTATGATGTCAGTTAAATTTTCTTTTTCTATTATTGGGAAAGGATCTTTTTTTGTGTGGTTGTTGTTTGATTTTCTTTTGTTGGGTATTATTCTTTATCCAATGTGAATATGGGATTAGTTTAAAAGTGGATGTACCTGTTAAATCAACTTCATAGTGATTTTTTTGACAATCTAAATTAAGTGGGAAATGTTGAAAATTGTTTAATTATGGTTGATTTATATCGGTTTTTACTGCATATTTACATTCTAATTGTGGTGATGTTTCATTTTTTGCAAGATAAAATTTAATATTTTGTGGTATTGTTTCAACTGTAGTTTTTCAAGTAAGTAGATCAGGTGGTGTATTTCTACTTAGCGTATATGGTAATGCAAGATTTTTTCCTGATGTCAAAACTATATGTAGGTTTGGGAATTTCCTTAGAGTTATTTCAAATCTGTAATTTCTTTGGTTTGGATTTGATTTTTGTGTAAAAAGAAATATAATTGGTTTGTGAACTGAAAATAGAACTCCTGGTTTTTTTGATCCCAGAATCAGAAATTCAGATTCTGTAAGTGTAAATTTTATAGCTGTGCATTTTCTCACAAGAGTACAGAGTCGTAGTTCGGCTTGTGTAAATAAACGAGAGTTTGCTGGTATAAGATTCATTTTGTTTGTTCCACTGTGTGATTGTAGTAATGCTGCGCCGATGCTGTGCATTGTCTCACAAGAGTACAGAGTCGTAGTTCGGCTTGTGTAAATAAACGAGAGTTTGCTGGTATAAGATTCATTTTGTTTGTTCCACTGTGGGATTGCAGTAATGCTGCGCCGATGCCAAAATTTGAAGCACCGCACATTGCGTAAAATGGTTGATTTGGATCTGAGATTGTATTTGATAAATGTTCTGTTAGAAGTTTTCACTTTTCTTCAAATCGTGTTTGATGTTCGGTAGACCATTCAAAGTTAGTTTGCTGTCTTAGGATGTTATAGAAAGGTCTTAAGTATGATTGCACTTTGTATACATATTTACTTAAGAAATTTAGCATTCCAAGGATTTTTTGGATTTTCTATTTATTTGTGGGTGGCTGAAGTTTTTGAATTGCCTCTATGCGTGATTTTAATGGAGTTATAGTGTTTCCTTCGTTAATGTGTCGAAGAAACTTTTACGCGTGGTAGGAAAAAATGTGATTTGTCCGGAGCTGCTTCCATGTTGTCATTTTTGAGTATTTGATTATATTGTTCTAAAATTATAAATATTTCATCTTTAATTTGTGATTGCATGAAAACATCGTCTAAATATGTGATTGCATTTTTCTTGAGTATAATGGGTCTAAAAAAATTACTCATAAAAGCTGAAAAAGCTGCTGGTCCTATGGATATTCCATAGAATAATCTGTTGAATTCGTGTTGTTGATTTCTAATAACGAATTGTGTTAACCGTCGTGATTGTTCATCTAAGGGCATTTGATTGTATGCACTATTCATGTGTGCGGTAGTGAAATATTTACGACTTATTTTTGTTAGTATTACTTTAATTGGTTCAATAGGCCAATTGCACTTAGATTTGTCAATTAGTGAATTGAGATATCTAGCATCTAGAACAATTTTTAGTGATTCTCGTTTAGCGAGGATGATAACTGGGTTGATAAACGTGTTAGCTTTTGGTTGTTCCTTTTTATTTCCTGGAGATATAATTTCATATTGTTCTAAAATGTCAAATAGTCTATTTACTTTATCTTGTAAATGTGTCGGTACTTAACTTACTCTTTGTTTTTTGAAAACTGCGTCAGGTTTTAAAGGTAAATGTAGTGGTGAATTAATTTTTCCAACATCGAATTTTGATGTTGCATAAATTGTTGGATCTTTTAATACTAGTTTTGCTAATTTGTCGAATTCGTTTTGTGTTATTTGAGAAGGTTGAAAAAAAAAAACATTGTTAGAAACTTTTGTTGTTCTTCTGTATAATGTGATATTTTAAACGTTGGTTTAAAATATGGTGTTTTTGTGAAATAGTCTGTTTTTTTTTCGTTGCTTATTATATTGTTTATTGATAATTCTTAATCAAGAATTGTTGATTGACATATGTCTAGTAGTTGTTATATATTATTGACTCGGTATGCTACCTCGTTTGTGGATGAAGTTGCGGCATTTGTTTCACAGTATCCTTAGAGTCCTAGAGGTAATATTATCCGGTATGGTGAAATTTTATGTACGTGTAACGAAATAATATCGGAGTTTGAATGTTTCATGTATTTTATGGATGAAATTGTTATTCGAAAAAATTTATGAATGGGTTTAAATTCAAGGTCTGACATAAAGAGATGTTGTTCATTTTGGTTTTTATCATACTGGTGAACTTTTTTGATTGTAAAGTTATTTACATTTCCTGATAGTGGTTTCAGGTATTTTCGTTCCTGATTGTATATAGGGTAAAATTTGGAGAAAAATGGTGGTTGATTGTTTAATCTTTGAAAGAATGTTAAGAATGTATTCTTCACATTTGTGTACTTGTCTTTTATATGGAGTTTACTATTTAAAATGCTTATTGTGGGATTATATTTAGTTATAAACGGTATGCCAATGATTGTGTTTCATATCTGTTATGTGAAATATTTGTTTGAATGGTTTGTTTAAGATTTTGTTTTGTTCCATTGTTCTAGTGGGAACAAGGAAAAATTGGATTTTTCCATAATTTTTTACTGTTGAGCCTTGCTGGCTGTTTTCATAGGTTTTAAGTTTGGTTAATTTGCTGGCGGTTTTCAATGGGTCAAGTGTAAGAATTTGATTTGATTCCAAGTGGGGATATTGATGATATTTGACTCTGTTCCTGAGTCGATTAAAAAATCTATTTCAAGGTCTGGTGGTTGAAACTTTTTACTTTTTGGACTTTCTAAGAGAAATGGAAATGTCCAAATGTTTTCTCTTGGTATATTTTGATAAATGTGGTTTGTACTTGAGCATTGTATTTCGTCTTTTTCGGGTTTAATTACAGTGTTAATTTTATTTACTTCTTGTGTAACTGGTACATTATTACTAATGGTTCTAGTGTAATAATTTTGAAGAAGTTCCAATTGATTTTCGTGAATGTGTGAATTGAAGAGTTGTTCATATATGAAAGGTTCGTATTCATTTTCAACTGTTATCATATTAACTGAGATTATCTAAGTATTATCTGTATCACTTTCGCTGTCTGTTGATTCACAATTAATGTGATTGAATTGTAATTCAGTACTTTCTGTATCATCCATACCAGGGGGGTCTGAAGTTGTTTCTTCAGTTGTTTGTACCTGATTAATTTGTCTTTGATGTTTCGGTGTGTTGCTTCTATACTTGTGTTGGGAATTGGAATAACGGTTATTATTCCTATGAGGAGACTGAGAATAATTTCTTTGTTGATTGTTATAATTTGGATTCCTATTTTGTGAATTAAATCGTGATCTGTTATGATATTAGTTGTTATTAGTTCGTTGATAATTAGATCTGTTGTATGAATTGTTTCTTGTTCTATTGTTTTACTAACGTTGATTTCGATTATTTGAATAGCTTCTATTTCTATCGTTAGAATAGTTTCTGTTTCTATTGTATGATGAATTTCGTGATCTATCGTTTGAATAGTGTCTATTTGTAGAATTTGAATGGGAACTGGTATCAAACGAATATTCTTTTCTATTTGAATTTGATATTGAATAGTTGTTTCTATACTGATTATTTTGACTATTGGATCGACTATATCTATTTTATGAGAAATTTCGCAAACTTCTTTATTCTGGTGATCTACCTCTACAACTAGACTTAAAAGGTGATTGGTTTCTTGTATAATTTGGATTATTTGGAAGTGGTTTTCCAGAGCTGTTATTACTATGTGTATTTTTGTTCGGTAAATTTTAGTCTTTTTTCATGTATTGGTAGAATGATTTATTTGGTTCTTTGTACTTTTGTGGTTTGTTCTGGTTATCTTGTTGCTTTTGCCTACATTCGGCAATGCTGTGTCCGTATCTTCGGCAATAGTTACACCATTTTTTGAATTTGGATTTTTCTCATATATGTTTAAAATTTCAGTGATTTTTTCAGATAGATCTCCATCTGAATCTTGTATGTTGTTTATATGTGTAGTATTTGTTTTGATTCTATTAACATATTGTAGTTTGAGATTTTCTGTTTCCTCTAGTTTCATAGTGATTTCTGCTTGTTCTAGTTTATCTACTAGTTTTCTGAAATCTAAATCTGGTTCTCGAATTGAGGAAGAATGTGATGCTTCCATTTTTAATTGCTATTTTTTGTAATTGAGGTGTCAGAGTCATCATTAAAATTTCTGTGATTTTCTTGTTTTTATAATCATGAGTGTTAAGCGAATATGCTTTAAGAACTAGTGTTTCGATTCTAACTGCCAATTGTTTAATTGTTTCAATGGGAAGTCTGCGAATTTCACTACATAAAACTCTTTGATGTTGTTTGTTTCTTTCAGAATCAAAAATTTTTTTGAAAATTCTTGTGTGAATCTTTTCCAATCTGATTTTATGTCTATAGGTAAAACTGAAAACTATTTTTGAGCTGCGCCATCGAGTGTTGTTTGTATTAACGCTGTGCGTCTATGTATCCAATTTTGGTGAAGTGGTGTATTAATTGGTTCAGGTCCTATATTTAAAGTTAAATTTGCAGTGACTGCATTTAAGTTATCTTCTACAGAATATTCAGGGTCTGTGCCTGTGAATACCATCAATGGTTTATTTGATGTTATTGACGATCCACCCATTAGGTATGGATTCATTGTCATTTTTAGTGATTTTGCGGCATTTGGTATTTGTGAAAAGTTTGTATGTTGATTTTTTGTAATTTCATGTTGTTGTAATTAATATGGTGGTGGTATTTCATTTTGCATTTGTGTTGGTTGATAAGAGTGCATATTGATTAGGTTTTGTGATTGTGCTGGTTGATAGCTTTCGGTATTAGCTAAATTTTGTTGGTGATATTTCTTGTTTTGTTGATTTTGTCGAGATTTTTGCGCACGATATTCTTGTCTTTATGGTGCAAAATTATCTGGTTGGTGCAAAAATATCTGGTTGGAATAATCTTCAGCATCTGATAAAAAATAATTTGATGTATAATATGGTTTTTTTTGTGTATTTCTATTTTGTTGGGAAAATGGGTAATTTTCACTCTGATCCTGTGAGGGATGTGGATAGTTATGGAAATTTACTGAATTTGTTGATGTAATTGGAAAATTCAAATTTTGTGAAAATAAATGATTTTGCTTTTTTATTCGGGGAGGATGAGTTGTTTGTGATGTATTTACATAATTATAATTGTGCTCTGCGAAATTATTTTTCTTGAATGTTTTTCGTGTTTTTAATGGTTTCGTCATTGGTCTAAATGTCTGATAATCTATATTTGAACATTTTGGAGCAACCGAGGGTTTAACCGTAGATTGCAATGTTACTAGGTTTTGGCGTTGTATGGTTTGGATATATTGGTGAAATACTTTGTTGTGTAGTTGTTACTATTGTTTCAACTATTATTCATTTATAAAATGTGATTGTGTTTGAATATCCTGTTGTGTAAGATTTCTAGTTCCATTCGGATTTTCCTGTTGTACAAGATTTGAAATAAAACTATTATTTTGTCTTCTATGGTGTAAAAATGAATTATAGTTTAAAGGTGTTGCATCTGTTGTAAGTGGAATTACTTTTAGATAGTCTTTAAGAACAGATATTAAACTGATTGCCTGACTTGAGATGTCTATTGGGATGTTCAGGAATAGTGGATGAGACCAATCAGGGTTCCAAATATAATCTGATTGTTATGCAATGACAGTGTCATCATTGGTGTTTGAGGTCTAAAATTGTTTCTTGCTTGTGCAATTGAATCAATACTATGTGTGAAATAGTCAATTATAAACCATGCTAAAGTTATTTGTAAATCGTTTTTAACAATTTGTGAAATTTCATTACATGAAAAATTTTCCCGGATTGTGTTTAAAAATGCTGAGAATGCGGCAATTTCATTTCTTACATTCGTGTGTTTTGATGTTTGAACTGGTGACGTGTTTTGGGTTTCTGTCTTTTCTAGTATGGATAAATAACTATATATTATTGCAAAAACATCGTTAGTAAATATTGAAGTTGCTCTCTGTGAACTTTGGTGTTGTATGTTTTTAATGTATTCTGCGAATACTTTTGAAAATTTGATGTCGATGTCGTCTGTTTGAATAACATATTTACCATGAAATTTACTGGCTGTACTGATTTCTATGGTGTAAATTCCATATTGTTGTGTCAGGTTACATATTGCTTTTAAATAGTGATCGACAATTTGTCTTTTGAATTTAATTTCTGGGAATTCTGCTTTGCATGGGCTAAATCCTTGTTCGAATAAATTTGCGATTAGATTATTGCAAAATTGTATTTGTCCTCTATCATCAGTGAGTGAATTGATGAGAAATGGAAAAACAGAGTTTCCGGCTGGACTTTCGTCACTTTGACTTTGGCTCATTTTTTCGTTTAATGACTGTTAGTGCGTAATGTTCAATGTGTCTGATTGGTTGATTCCAATTGTAAAAACGTACTGGTTTATTTTTGTATATCTTTTTTATTCTTCTTGTTCCTTGTTTTGATGAATGTGATGTAGCTTTTGAGTCGGAAAAATATAATTGATCATGGACTGGGTAGTTTTTATTTACTGTTTTTTTAGTTTGTAAAGTGCATCTAAATTACTGACTTCTGATTCGGAGACTGCGTTTTTTTGCTTTGAAAATCTTTTCCGTGTAAATTGTCTTTGTTTACTTATAATTTTTCTTTTTATTGTTTTTCGTTTTGTTCGAATATATCCAATTGTTTGTTTGTGCGGAGTGATTACGAGATCGTATATTTCGTTGTTTATTTCACAATTGTGTAGTACGATTGTTTGTTTATTTCCTAAATTGTTCAGTGATATAAGGTTTAGGATGAAGGATGCAAGGTTGTTATTAGTGATTTTTTTATCCTAGAGTGCTAGTCCTTACGATTTTTTGGTTAGCCTAACTTGGGTCTTTTATTCAGGGTTGGAGAGAAAAGTATATATCGATTTCGAAGAATGATTGTTACTTTCTCGTGGCTTTTCTAAGTTAAGGTGTTAATTTACTTAATCTTACTTAGGGGTAGGGATTGTGCTCAGGGGTTGGAGAATAGTAAATCGATCCACAAGGTTCAGGTATAACTAGAACGCAAGTATTTCGTTTGGTACTATTTTAAACTTACTAAGATTAAGATTTAGCCTGGAACAGGCTAGAGGGGGGATCAAGTGAAGGATAAATAACCGAAGTTCTTCACTGTTCAGCCTAATTTGAATGGTTAGAGTGATTAAAAATTTTCTTTTAGTCCTAGGTCTTTGAAAGGGTTGGGTAGTGAATCGACGTTTGAGGTCGTTAGACACTTCATTAATTGGGTGGGGAGAACAAAATTGTTCTATTTGATCCAAGGATAAGCCTTGATGATCAGGATATAAATTTTAATGGTACAAAACGGATTAAATTTGAATATTTGATTGAGATCCAAGGAAAGCTTTGATGATCTAATTTAAGATTAAATAAGTTTAAGTCAAATAAAGGTAAAATTAGGATAGGCCTTTAGAAATAATTTAAGTTTAATTGATAGAAAGGTCTAGTATTGTATGATTTTAGTGGTTTTATGATTGCTTTTATGTTTAGGTGATGAAGCTGGAGATGACAGGATGATTTGTATTTACTAATAAATTTTGATCATGTTAACTAATTTTTATTTATATTTTAATAAATATTTTTCTCAGATATCTTTTTGAATCTTACTAAAGTTTTGGAGGAAACGATTTGAGGTGTTTTTATCAATCGTTATTGTACAATAGTAAGTTTGGTTTAGCGCCTGAATTGATCATTGAAGATTTTTCTTCAAGGATTTTATGATTGCAAACGAAAATCTAAATTCATTGCTAGTAAAATTCTAAATAAAAAAGTTTGTGTTGGCTGTTGCCGTACGACAATGAAACTTAATGGTAAGTTTCTTTGTAGTCGTAGATCGTCTCTTGTCCGAGGTCTTCTTCCAATACCGGGTAGTTTTCGTATTGTACGGAATAGCGGCTCTGATCTATTGAGTTGTAGAGACATTTCAATTAAATTATTGTCATGTAACATTTTGAAAATGTTTTTGTCTAATTCTAATCTATCTTGTTAGTTCTAAGCTAGTTTGTTTTTTAAGGTCTTATTCGAGACTTATGGTCGCACCAGATGAGTTATGGTCGTTGGTCTAACTCATAGAGTAATTTCGGATAGGGTACACCGTCTGCTCTTCACGCTATCTTATTTTCGGCCGGATAGATTTTTGCAACTTGTTAGTCTAATACCGATCCTATTCTTACTCTTATATCTACTAGTCTCAGGGTGTTTAACTTGTCTCTGCTAGGCTCAATAGATCTAGAGTATACTGGCTTATTGCGATTGCCAAAAGGTCTCTTGGAGAGGTAACTAATTTCTAAGTTAAATTCAAATCTCTCTGGTGCTGAAATTACAAGTAATTTCAGCACTTACAAATAAGTGGGTTGTTTGTTAGATGGATCATGATTGGTTATTATTAATTATTTTATAGTGATAAAATATCTAATTTATGACCAATAATAAAATTTAGTTTAGATCTGGCTCCACAGGTTGCACATATATGCTATTCTGTCAGAATTTACATGGTCATTTTTTCCAAGTCGAGAAGAATGGACGAGAACAGGAAGAAGAGGGTCGAGTCTTCCGGAAAGTAGGAAAGTCGAAGCCACCCGAGTCGAGGTCTTACGCCAATTTTTCACCAAGATTTAAGCAGTTTTTAAACGATTTTCAAAATCTTGCCGTATATTCACCTTTGTACTGTTTTGAGGCATCGAATTCTGGCTGACACATCCCAAATTGTTCTAAAGGCGCCTTGGCACCAAAAAATAATAATTTTGAGGGGGAGCGCGCCACAGAAAACTTAATTTTTGGTCAATTTTTTTTAACATACCAGAAAAATTTAATGTGCAGCGCAGAAAGTTTGTCAAAATAAGGTCTTTATAGTGATTTAGGAAAACCCAGAGAATCAATTCACTCGACTAAAAAATGGTTGACAAAATTTATTTATTTTAAAAATCTGCCCCCATCGAGAAAATGCTAGATACGCCCCTTGGATATTTAGATAGATAGATCTATAGAGAGGCAGATAGATAGATAAAGAGATGGATAGATAGATTGGTTGATAGAGAAGCATCGCACCTGTCGCCGGTGGGAGAAGATGATCGGCCGTCGGGTGAGCTGGTGGAGGAGTGAACCCCCGCCTGCTGTTTCTGATGCTTGGACAGCACTGTTTTGACGCCCTCTTTGTTCCCAGTGGAAGACACTGCCTGTGACTTGGAACCTTCCGCATCCACCTCCTTCTGCAGTGCGGCCGCCTTCTGAAGTCTGCTCTTTAGATCCATCTTGTTCCTTGCTGTGGACTCATTGTCATCAGACTGAAGAAGGGTACCGCCCTTATCTTTGCCCCCACTGACGCTTCCAATGTGGTCTGTATCGTACCCACTGTTCACTGCAACTAAAAACAATCATGCGAGAGTAAATAAATCTTGCAGGAACCCTACAAGTCATGTTTTGATGTAAAGTTCTTCTAAGAAATTAAACTCTGACTTCAAAGAAATCTAGTTAGCAAGTCTTCCACCAGAGAAATCTGAGAAGATATTTTCTCAAAACGACCGATAAATGGCTGGATTTGTTTTTCAGAATTATCAAACAGCTGATAACTCATCAACCAGAAAAACATCAGACATATACTTTAAAAGGCAAAAAGCTATATTCAGCATTTGGCTATTGCATTTAACCGTAAAAACCATCAAAAAGTTGGCAACTTAAAATGAAAAACGGTTCAAATTTCTTTTTTTTTTAAATACAACATTTTACAAGAAAAAGTTTTTGCAAGAAAAAAATCAGTAACTTTTTAAGTTTTTATTGTTGCTACCATCAACCTCTCCCTGTCTCTCCCTCTGATTGGTTCCAGCCCAATATATGAAAATCAGGCACTTGGTAAACCAATCATTTTAAAGGAAAAAACGCTTTAAGGTGCAGCATCTATGTGGTTTACAGATCGTCCATTGGCTCTCAGTGCTAGCATAAACTTTTTGTTTGAAAATTGTAAACAGTCTCCAAAGAAACAAACACTGGTGATACATTGTAATGAGGTGTACTATTTCCGTACCGAGACCATAAAATAACTGGTACTTCTAGTTGAAACGTTACAGATCAAATAACAGTAAAACCAAAAAGAGCTTATTTTTAACAGATACATACAGTTTGGTCTTTGAACACCCTCCCCGCATTTAAGAAAAGTGAAAACAAATCGATTATAATGGATTTTCGTGGTGTAAAGAGTTGTAAATATAATAGATTCCCAGACAATGATATTGGTTCAGACAATAAAATTGGACTAAAAATGAATTTAAATCCTTTTTTTTCTCGCCAAAACAAAATGCATTATAATTGATTTGGAATCTATTATAATCGGTTATATCATAAGTAGGAAATCTCATTATCATGTTTTTTTTCCACTTTATTTTTCTTTCGCGCCTCGTGCAAAATTTTGCAAGAGTTTCTGCATTTATCAGAAGCGTTAAGCGGAAACTTTGCAAAGCTAGTGTACGGCCTAATCCATTTCTAAACCTGAACTCAAACTGCAAAAAGATTCCGTTAAGCTTCCCCCCCCCCCTAACGTTTGCCCTTTCGCTCCCCTTCAATCCCCCTGATGTTTGCGTCTATGCTCCCCTCCCCCACTGAACTCCCCTCCCCCGCCTGAACCCATCCCCTCCCCTACCTAACTCACCCCCCACCACTGAAACCTCCCCAAATTATATAAAATTACCAAAAAATGTTGCAAGGAACAAAATTCAGTTTTTGAGTAACATTAAAAAAAAACCAAAATATCAAGATTAGGCAGAAAAAAACTAAATTGAACGACAAGTAACCAACTTAACCAACTTTAGTTTAAAACGTAGAAAACACTCTATATGCGTTGAAGTTTGCATCTCTGTAAAAGGGAAAAAATCGATTTTAATTTAGTTTCATTGCCAAGGTCCACAAAAGTGAAAAAAAAAATCGATTATAATGGATGATAAAAGGATTTTGTTGCCTCGAAAAATAGTAATATTACAATCCATTTTTAATTGATTATAATCAATCTGATTTCTCTTTTGTGGACACTAACAAGGAAACTCAAATACATTAAAAATTAATTCGTGGAACTCCAATGCGGGTCACTCCACGAAAAAAAATCATATGACCTCATTTAGCACTCAAAAATTATATAACTGCTGATATCATAGGATTACTACAAGCTTTGGATCTGTGAACATAACCTAATTTCTACACTTACACCACTCGCCATCCCCAGTTAGCGTTAAAACAGCGCAACAGAATCAGGGTTGACTAAAGTGTTTTATTATACAATTTCCACATCTGATAAGTTTCTTGTCAATCAATTAAACATAAGTCCATTAGTACCGAGTTTCATAGGCAACCATTTTGATAAACATTTTTTCACTTTAGCATTGTTTTAGCATTGTTTTCCATAAGTGAAAGAGTAGTTTTGTTGATGATTAGTTTAATATTTTTGTTTTGTCTGAAAACATAATAGCAAAAAACTTTCCATCTTATATGAACAATATGAACAAAAATATGACACAAAAATATGACACATATGAACAAAAACCGTAAAAATTTGTATATCCCTTGCTAGATTTTAGTCGACAGCTGAAATAATTTTTCACCAAATAAAATCAGAAAAAATTCAAATTCGGAATCGCACAATTAACTCCAAGTTAAAAAAATTTTCATTCGTACAAATTCGTATGTCAATTTGGTTATCGTTTTTAAAATCTTTCATATTTTTTTTCTGAGCAACACAATACGATTTGGCCTAAATTTTGTGTTTTCTCTCAGAATTTGACTTGTGATGCCATCGCGTATGTTTCGAACCTACGAACAAGTTTTGAACAGAACAAATTGTCAGTCATTTTATAGGTTAAAAAAAGAAAGATTTTTTTTCCAACTTAAAACCTAGGAAATGCCTGAAGCAAAATATTTTGAATCAGTCACCAAGTTTGGATGTTTAAGCAATTTATAGTCCATTATGATAATAATATTTTTCCTGACATCATAACAAACTGTAATCAAATATAATTCATTAAAATTTTTCCGAAAATCTCCTTTAATCTCTCATAATCTCTTATGATATGATATCTCAGGATTACTACAAGCTTTGGATCTGTGAATAAAAACTAATTTCTCTAGATACACCACTCGCCGCCCCCAGTGAGCGTTAAAATAACGCAACAGAATCAAAAGCTACCCGGGTTGACTGAAATGTTTTATCTTACAGTATCCACATCTAAAATATTTCTTGTCAACCAATTAAACATAAGTCCATTAGTACCGAGTTTCATAAGCAACCATTTTGACAAACAGTTTTTTATTCATGAAAAAAGTTTTGAATAGCTTTTCTTCCATAATTGAAAAAGTAACGCTGTTGATGATTTGATTAATATTTCTGTTTTGTCTGAAATCATAATAACTAAAATTTTTCTAACATGTATTATTATGGTGTCAATTATTGTCTTAAGTAAGATTTCTTAAATAAATCACACATATGAACGATGACCGTAAGGTTTTTGTACACCCCTTGATAGATTTCAGACGACAGCTGAAAAAATCTTTCACCAAATGAAATCAGAAAAAAATCAAATATGGAATCGCACACTTAACTCAAAGTTAAGTAAATTTTCATTCGTTCAAAAAGTTTAGCCTGGCTGACGGTTTGCAAGTCTAAAAATATACCTCATTTTGGGTCTAGTTTTTAAAAACCTTTCATGTTTTTTTTTCTGAGCGAGACAATATGATTTGGCCTAAATTTTGCGTTTCCTCTCTCAGAGTTTGTCTTGTGATGCCATCGCGTATATTTTGAACTTACGAGCAAGTTTTGAACAGAACAAAATGTCAGTCATTTTATAGGTTTAAAATTCGAAAGATTTTTTTTCCATTTTGAAACCTAGAAAATGACAAATGCGAAAAATTTTTCGCAGCTCATACAGCTTTACAAATAGAAAAAAAAGAGATGCATTTTTTCATTCAATTTTTGATACAATTTTTCATTGTCCAGAAGACAACAGCGCAGATAATTCAACATAAAACTGTTTCTAAGAGTCGTTGCAGCAAATTTGAAAATTCTGATAAAATTGTTCCATCATTAAGCTTTTATCCATAGATTCAATTTATGTAACAGCGTGTCAAAAAGTTGTTTGCGTGGAGGCCAGTTCTGTTGAAATCTTTCTTTCAAAACTAATGCTTGAAATTTAAGAGCACATCTGAACTCAGTAAAAAGAGAAACTAATCGACTTTATTACAGTTATAATAGTACTTTTAGAAAAATTTTAATTATTTATAAGCGCCAAGTTTGGATGTTTAAGCAAGTTATAGTCCATTATAATGATAACATGTTTCCTGACATTATAATAAATTGTAATCAAATGTAGTTGATTATAACTTTACTGAAAACCTGATATTTTATGATTGCACAAGCTTTGGATCTGTGAATAAAAACTAATTTCTACAGTTACACCACTCACCGCCCCCCAGTGAGCGTTAAAATAGCGCAACGGAATCAAAAGCTACCCGGGTTGACTAAAATGTTTTATCAAACACTTTCGACATCTGAAAAGTTTCTTGTCAACCAATTAAACATAAGTCCATAAGTACAGAGTTCCATAAGCAACCATTTTGATAAACATTTTTTCATACATGAAAACATATGACTAGCATTGTTTTCCATAATTGAAAGAGTAGTTTTGTTGATGATTAGTTTAATACCGTTGTTTTATCTGAAAACCTAATTACAAAAAACGTTCTATCTTATATGATTCTGATTTTATTCATCATCTTAAGTAAGAGTGCTAGCATAAACTTTTGTTTGAAAATTGTGAACAGTCTCCAACGAAACAAACACTGGTGATACTTTGTAATGAGGTGTACTATTTCCGTACCGAGACCATAAAATAACTGTTACTTTTAGTTGAAACGTTACAGATCAAATAACAGTAAAACCAAAAAGAACTTATTTTTAACAGGTACATACAGTTTGGTCTTTGAACACACTCCCGCATTTAAGAAAAATGAAAACAAATCAATTATAATGGATTTTCGTGGTCTAAAGAATTGTAAATATAATAGATTCCCAGACAATGAAATTGGTTCAGACAATAAAATTGGACTAAAAATGAAATTAAATCTTTTTTTTTCTCGCCAAAACAAAATGCATTACAATTGATTTGGAATCTCTTATAATCGGATATATCATAAGTGGGAAATCACATTAAAATATTTTTTTTCCACTTTATTTTTCTTTCGCGCCTCGTGCAAAAATTTGCAAGAGATTCTGCATTTAGCAGAAGAGTTAAGCGGAAACTTTGCAAAGCGAGTGTACGGCCTAATCCATTTCTAAACATAAACTTAAACTGCAAAAAGATTCCGTTAAGCTTCCCCCCCCCCTAACGTTTGCCCTTTTGCTCCCCTTCAATCCCCCTGATGTTTGAGTCTTTGCTCTCTTCCCCCACTGAACTCCCCTTTGCCACCTGAACACATCCCCTCCCCTACCTAACTCACGCCCCACCACTGAAACCCCCCCCCAAAGTATGTAAAATTAACACAAAATGTTGTAAGGAACAAAATTCGGTTTTTGAGTAACCTTAAAAAGTAACCAAAATATCAAGATTAGGCAGAAAAAAACTAAATTGAACGACAAGTAACCAACTTAACCAACTTTAGTTTAAAACGTAGAAAACACTCTATATGCGTTGAAGTTTGCATCTCTGTAAAAGGGAAAAAATCGATTTTAATTTAGTTTCATTGCCAAGGTCGACAAAAGTGAAAAAAAAATCGATTATAATGGATGATAAAAGGATTTTGTTGCCTCGAAAAATAGTAATATTACATTCCATTTTTAATTGATTATAATCAATCTGTTTTCACTTTTGTGGACACTAACAAGAAAACTCAAATACATTAAAAATTAAATCATGGAATTCCAATGCGGGTCACTCCACGAAAAAAAATCATTTGAACTCATTTAGCACTCAAAATTTATAAAACTGCTGATATGATAGGAATACTACAAGCTTTGGATCCGTGAACATAAACTAATTTCTACAGTTACACCACTCGCCATCCCCAGTTAGCGTTAAAACTGCGCAACAGAATCAAAAGCTACCCGGGTTGACTGAAATGTTTTATCATACAATTTCCACATCTGAAATATTTTTTATCAACCAATTAAACATAAGTCCATTAGTACCGAGTTTCATAAGCAACCACTTTGATAAACATTTTTTCATACATGAAAACATATGACTAGCATTGTTTTCCAAAATTGAAAGAGTAGTTTTGTTGATGATTAGTTTATTATTCTTGTTTTGTCTGAAAACATAATAACAAAAAACTTTCTATCTTGTATAATTCTGATTTTATTTATCATCTTAAGTAAGAGTTCTTAAATCTCTGACACAACATATGAACAAAAACCGTAAAAATTTG
Organism: Symsagittifera roscoffensis; assembly: GCF_963678635.1. Taxonomy (NCBI): domain Eukaryota; kingdom Metazoa; phylum Xenacoelomorpha; order Acoela; family Convolutidae; genus Symsagittifera; species Symsagittifera roscoffensis. Next base: position 16,737 of record NW_026971387.1, on the reverse strand, counting down.
TATATCCCTTGCTAGATTTTAGTCGACATCTGAAATAATTTTTCACCAAATAAAATCAGAAAAAATTCAAATTCGGAATCGCACAATTAACTCCAAGTTAAAAAAATTTTCATTCGTACAAAATTTTTGACCTGGCTGATGGTTTGCAAATCTGAAAACATATGTTAATATGGGTATCGTTTTTAAAATCTTTCTTTTTTTTTCTGAGCAAGACAATACGATTTGGCCTAATTTTTGTGTTTTCTCTCTCAGAATTTGTCTTGTGATGCCATCGCGTATGTTTCGAACCTACGAACAAGTTTTGAACAGAACAAATTGTCAGTCATTTTATAGGTTAAAAAAAGAAAGATTTTTTTTCCAACTTAACACCTAGGAAATGCCCGATGCAAAACATTTTGAATCAGTCACCAAGTTTGGATGTTTAAGCAATGTATAGACAATAATAATAATCATAATATTTTTCCTGACATTATAACAAACTGTAATCAAAAATAATTCATTAAAATTTTTCCAAAAATCTCCTTTAATCTCTCATAATATCTTATGATCTGATATCTCAGGATTACTACAAGCTTTGGATCTACGAATAAAAACTAATTTCTCTAGTTACACCACTCGCCGCCCCCAGTGAGCGTTAAAATAACGCAACAGAATCAAAAGCTACCCGGGTTGACTGAAATGTTTTATCATACAATTTCCACATCTGAAATAATTTTTATCAACCAATTAAACATAAGTCCATTAGTACCGAGTTTCATAAGCAATCATTTTGATAAACATTTTTTCATACATGAAAACATATGACTAGCATTGTTTTCCATAATTGAAAGAGTAGTTTTGTTGATGATTAGTTTAATACCGTTGTTTTATCTGAAAACCTAATTACAAAAAACGTTCTATCTTATATGATTCTGATTTTATTCATCATCTTAAGTAAGAGTGCTAGCATAAACTTTTGTTTGAAAATTGTGAACAGTCTCCAACGAAACAAACACTGGTGATACTTTGTAATGAGGTGTACTATTTCCGTACCGAGACCATAAAATAACTGTTACTTTTAGTTGAAACGTTACAGATCAAATAACAGTAAAACCAAAAAGAACTTATTTTTAACAGGTACATACAGTTTGGTCTTTGAACACACTCCCGCATTTAAGAAAAATGAAAACAAATCAATTATAATGGATTTTCGTGGTCTAAAGAGTTGTAAATATAATAGATTCCCAGACAATGAAATTGGTTCAGACAATAAAATTGGACTAAAAATGAAATTAAATCTTTTTTTTCTCGCCAAAACAAAATGCATTACAATTGATTTGGAATCTCTTATAATCGGATATATCATAAGTGGGAAATCACATTAAAATATTTTTTTCCACTTTATTTTTCTTTCGCGCCTCGTGCAAAAATTTGCAAGAGATTCTGCATTTAGCAGAAGAGTTAAGCGGAAACTTTGCAAAGCAAGTGTACGGCCTAATCCATTTCTAAACATAAACTTAAACTGCAAAAAGATTCCGTTAAGCTTCCCCCCCCCCCCTAACGTTTGCCCTTTTGCTCCCCTTCAATCCCCCTGATGTTTGAGTCTTTGCTCTCTTCCCCCACTGAACTCCCCTTCGCCACCTGAACACATCCCCTCCCCTACCTAACTCACACCCCACCACTGAAACCCCCCCAAAGTATGTAAAATTAACACAAAATGTTGTAAGGAACAAAATTCGGTTTTTGAGTAACATTAAAAAGTAACCAAAATATCAAGATTAGGCAGAAAAAAAACTAAATTGAACGACAAGTAACCAACTTAACCAACTTTAGTTTAAAACGTAGAAAACACTCTATATGCGTTGAAGTTTGCATCTCTGTAAAAGGGAAAAAATCGATTTTAATTTAGTTTCATTGCCAAGGTCCACAAAAGTGAAAAAAAAATCGATTATAATGGATGATAAAAGGATTTTGTTGCCTCGAAAAATAGTAATATTACATTCCATTTTTAATTGATTATAATCAATCTGTTTTCACTTTTGTGGACACTAACAAGAAAACTCAAATAAGTAATGCTGTTGATGATTTGTTTAATATTTCTGTTTTGTCTGAAAACATAATAACTAAAAACTTTCTAACATGTTTTATTATGGTTTCAATTATTGTCTTAAGTAAGATTTCTTAAATAAATCACACATATGAACGATGACCAAAAAGTTTTTTGTATACCCCTTGATAGATTTCAGACGACAGCTGAAAAAATCTTTCACCAAATGAAATCAGAAAAAAATCAAATTTGGAATCGCACACTTAACTCAAAGTTAAGTAAATTTTCATTCGTTTAAAACTTTTAGCCTGGCTGACGGTTTGCAAGTCTAAAAATATATTTCATTTTGGGTCTAGTTTTTAAAAACAGTGAACTGACAAAATTTCTAAACTAATGCCTACTCATAAAAATGGCTTTTGAAGTTTGAACTCAAATATTTGTTAGTGGATTTATTTAAAAACAATTTTCTGGCCAAAGACATTTCAAGTTTTTTCTCAGGCGTGCTGGGAGATTTGTTTTCTCCTTTGCGGCAATCTTGATTTTGGTCCAGTCGACCGGACAGAAATTGGGAGTGAAAAGATGAATTGATTCTTTTGATATAATTTTAGGCTCGTACATTTTTGCGTATTCTTCACACTAAAACACAATGAAAATAGAAAAAATTGAGATTTACATATAATTTGATTTAAAATTACACTGAAATTGGTTTAAACTCCACTCATTTTTGAAAAAAAAACACTCACCTTTTGACACTCTGCGTAACATGAATTGCACAAAAATTCTGATGGGTAATAGTTTTTTCCGTACATTTTTGGAGTCTCCTGATAGTCTGACCAGTAACCTGAATCATTCGAGTTCTCATTTGAAAAAATTTCTGTATAACTTTGGGTATCATTAGCCATACAACCGTCATTGTTAGGATTTCTGCAGCTCATTTAAAGAGTTACTTTTCAAAAGATTTCAAAATTTTCCAATGATTTTTCAGCTGAGACGAAAATAGCCAGAAAGAATTCTAGAATGATCTAGAAATTTTTTCGACGATAACAAAAACTTTCGTTGACCAAAACAAAAATTCAAAATCAGACATGCACAGCAAATATATGAAAAAATTTCAAGTTGTTTTAAATTGTAATCAATTTTTCAAGTAATTGGTGAACTTTGTAGGCTAAGAAAACGATTAGCTCGAATACATTCTAGATACTTGTTATGCGCAATACCACCACATTCATACCAGTATATCTTGCCCTGACAGTTTTCAAGCCGAGTGTGAAAAAAACTGAATACAAGTTGGCTAAGTATTATCTTTGAACAAATTTAACCAAACGATTTTATGGGTACATGCATTTGTATCAGTTACATGCAAATACAAATTTGCGTTACAAACTCTGCAAGAGTTTTTTCAGTTGAGAATAAATGGTAGTAAATACCGAGTGCAACGGGTCGAAAGTATAATAAACATAAGTTTTGCTGCTGCTGCTCTTTTATACAAGGGTGCGGAAAAGAGCAGCAGCAGCAGCAGCAAAACTTATGTTTATTATACTTTCGACCCGTTGCACTCGGTATTTACTACCATTTATTCTCAGCTGGAAATACTCTTGCAGAGTTTGTAACGCAAACTTTTATTTGCATGAAACTGATACAAATGCATGTACCCATAAAATCGTTTGGTTCAATTTGGTCAAAGATAATACTTAGCCAACTTGTATTCATTTTTTTCACAGTCGGCTTGAAAACTGTCAGGGCAAGTTACACTGTTATGTATGTGGTGGTATTGCGCATAACAATTAACTAGAATGTATTCGAGCTAATCGTTTTCTTAGCCTACAAAGTTTAACAATTACTTGAAAAATTGGTTACAATTTAAACAACTTAAAATTTTTTCATATAGGTGCTGTGCATGTTTGATTTTGAATTTTTGTTTTGGTCAACGAAAGTTTTTGTTATCGTCAAAAAAATTTCTAGATCATTCTAGAATTCTTTCTGGCTATTTTCTTGGAAAATTTTGAAATCTTTTAATATAAATATTAATAAAAAAATAATAAGCAATGATGTATACTAAATGATTACAATTTTAACGGTTTAGAAACTGAGCACTCATTTTGTCGGTAATACAATTTATTATCTAAAAATACATTCAAATTTTGTAAGCATCTCAGTAGATCTAAAACTGCATTTAATTTTTATAAGAATCTCAGTAGATCTATCTAAATATAAAAATCATGTATATATAAAAAAACTGAAAATTTTTTTCACCAATTTATTGGTTTTGTGGAAATTCCATCACAAGCTGCTCACAATACAATTAAGTAATAAATTTTTTAGTTTGTTAAAAAGCTGTGATGTATTATCCATTTTGAATATAGTATATAGCACATAGTAGATTTCTCGAGATTTTCCTAACGAGTCTGGAGCCACAGCTAGGTTGAGTTATAACTACTCTCCTATCTATTGTTATATTACTGAAAATATAAACACATCTAAACACAATAACCAAAACACATTTACTCACACGTATCAGACACAACGTCGCCTAAGCCCATTTTTTTCTCAGCAAATAACCAAAGCCCGCAACTTTATATCAGGTTGAATTGTAGAGTATTTCAATTTGGAAATTTTTTGAATTTGTGTAATTTTATCTATATCAAATCAGAAATTTATGTTGAACAAATGGAAATGAAAACCTACATAATAGATTAGCCGCTGAAGACCAGATATACATGGCTCAAATTTGTTTAAAGTTAAGTTTTATATACAAAAGTTAAAAGGATCAAAATTTAGACAAAGCATGATCCTGGATTGTACTGAACAATATCTATAAAGACTATTTTATTTATAACTCTTGCTATTTAACACAGAAGCACTTTATATCAGGTTGAATTGTAAAGGATTTCACTTTGGCTTTTTTTGAATTTTTGCAACTGTTATCTATATCAAATCAGAAATTTATGTTGTACACATGGAAACAAACAACTACATAACAGATTAGCCGCTGAAGACCAGATATACATGGCGCAAATTTGTTTAAAGCCAAACTTTTATGTGCAATAGTTAATAGGGTTAAAGTTTAGACAAAGAACTGGACTGTACTGAACAATACATATAAAGGCAATTTTGTTTATAATTCTTGGTATTTAACACAGAAGCAATGCGCCTGCAAACAAGCATTTGATTCACTTAGTTTTTTATCTTATCCCGTTTAACTCAAGTATTTTCGCTCTGTTATTTCATGCTAGTGAATTTTAAAGTTCTTGTAAAACTTTTGCTTGATTCCCCTTATGAACGCATGATTTTTTTTATAAAACTTTTCACGGAGATTTTCTAGTCATCAAAAGACAACAATTGAAACCAAACAATCATGATTGGATTAGTATAGATCATACAGTTGTTCCAATTAAATTCCTAAATCATTTAAAATTTGGTTTGAAAGCGTATCAGAGAAGAATTAACTTTTAATAACGGAAATTATTTTCTGATTCAGCGGGTACAGCCAAAATAATGGTAATCGAATTGCTGTTCAAGTGGTTTTGTGAGTGCGTTCCTCCATCAGATAATCAATTTAGATCTCTCCAGGAAATTGAGAGGCTGGAGTCTGTCTGGGGAATGGAGTGACCAGTTCCACCTCCTTTTACCTCATTTGCAGATACTTCGACTCCTGTTACTTCGCCTCCAGTAAGTCTTTGATGCAGTGAGCAGACACCCGAAAACAGATGAGGAGAAACTTCAACTGCACCCAAAGAAAAAAGATTGACCAGAGTGGAACAATCTCTGCAACACTTGAAGCCTATGTGAAAAACATTGAAGTCTCTTTTGCGTTTTGGGCTGCTTCGTTGTGACAGTTGAGTTGCAGTTTTTTATCTGGTTTCATAACTTTTTGTGATTAATGGAAATTCCAAACAGCAAAAATTTTCAAATCTTGATAAAAAACAAAAAACAATACACTGAACAAAATTAGTCTTTACTAAGTTATCCACAATTTGCACGGAGATTTCCACAATGAACAAAATTAGTCTGTACTAAGTTATCCACAATTTGCAACTTATGAGTCATTTATGGATAGTTCAAAAAACAGAATTAACACAGAAATCAAAATTTATTTCTTCTAGAAAAAATGCTTATTTTGAAAAACGGCTCAAAAATTTGCCTCGCAAAGAAGACGTTTTACGGTCATGATGCTCTTGTACAAAATGAATAACTAGTTCAGAGAAGCATACATGCAGCATGTATTACACACGTCGCATATGAATTGATTCAGTGATTTTTTCTAGAATTACTTGACAAATCCGGAATCAAAATTAGAATGATTCGAGTTATCGTTATAATTAAATTTTTGTTACACTTCTAAACAGATAAACTTACATGATACAAACTTCTGTACATGAACATTAACACAAAAAGTACAAGTAAAATTTATGCTCAAACACACACATGTGTTTTTAAATGCATAATTTCTAGTGCTATACTGTACATCCTTGTAGACAACTCAGTTACAGAAACATTTCAGTGTTTAAACATAAGCTAATTTTCAACGAGCAGCTATAAGTTTCAAGTTGTTTTGTTAAGCATAATAGACGAATTACCATTTGTACATACAGACAACAATCTAATTACTTAAAAACAAACAAATACACAGACATAGCATTAAAAAAATAGGTTGTAAAAAGTAATTAAAGGAACAGCTATATAAATTCTAGACAATTATACACAGCTAGAA
>NW_026971387.1:0-5000 GCF_963678635.1 Symsagittifera roscoffensis | reverse complement strand
GTATAAAAATTTTACATAGGGATCATTAGGTATAAGTATTTTACATAGGGATCATTAGGTTTAATTATTTACATAGGGGTCATTAGCTATAAACATTATACATAGGGATCATTAGGTATAAATTTTTTACATAGGAATCATTAGGTATAATTTTATACATAGGGATCATTAGGTATAAAAATTTTACATTGGGATCATAAGGTATAAATATCTACATTATTAGGTATAATTGTTTAGGTATAATTGTTTAAATATCATTAGGTATAATTGTTTTACATAGGGATCATTAGGTATAAATATTTTACATAGGAATCATTAGGTATAAATTTTTCACATAGGGATCATTAGGTATAAATATTTTACATAGGGATCATTAGGTATAAATTTTACATAGGGATCATAAGCTATGAAAAAATTTACATAGGGATCGTTGATTTTACTTAGGAAACAATATATATAGGGATTATCAGTTATACATAGATTGAAAAGAAAATTGAAAAAAATGTGAAAAAAAATTTGAAAAAAAAAAATCTGAATTTTTTTTTTTGAAATTTTTTCTGGAAAATTTTTCCTTGGAAAATTTTTTTCATAGGGATCATTAGCTATGAAAATTTTAAATAGGGATCATCAGGTATAAATATTTTACATAGGGATCATTAGGTATTAATTTTTACATAGGGATCATTAGTTATAATCTATACCCAATGATCCCTGTAGGGATCACCCCCCCCCCCCCCCCCCGGATCCCAGTGTCGTATATCTATACTACTCATATAAAAGGGATTCATATAAAATGAACTCTTATACAAAAGGGACTTCAGAAGGGAATTCATAAATAATGGTAATAAAAGACGCATTTGAAAACTATGTAACACTCAACCCTCTGTATCCTAGCAAGGCTTATTACGCATACACAACACTAAAAAAGCACTGGAAAGCAAAGTTTGGACTACCTGAAACCCTTGTCATAGACAATGGAACAAAAATTATGAACAAAAAATACACGGAAGGGCCAGCAGATTTAAAACAATTCCCAACCACATATAGTTCTCAGATTATAAAAACATTTGGACTATCACCAAATGAAAGGGTTTTCAACCAAAAAAACCACGTAGACCTATAATATTCACAAAAAACTCATGAAAAAACGGACAAGATTTTGTCAACCAAATCATGATTCAAATTGATAAAACCTACCACTTCACACCCATGACGAAGAACATTTTCATCATCCACAAACTTCAAAAATAGCCTCAGGAACCGACACGAATGAATTTTAAACATAGATAAAAACATAGTGAATTTTATCAGAAAAATGCAAAATTTTTTTTGAAAAGAGTAAACGTTCAACTTCAATTGAAATCACCCTTTACGCAGTAATTTAAAAACGAATCTATAAAAAAACTGCAGCTTTTTCGGAAAGGGCCATCTCAAATTATAGAAAAACCTACAGACGTCACATATAAACAAATGGACCACAAAAAAGCAATAAGTAAAACATTAAAAAACAATATTTTACCATAAGACATAAAAATGTACGCCTTTCGTGAATTAACACAGTTTAATCTTTTACCGCAAACACTCGAAACAACTCCAAACGAAATATCAGAAAAAGGATCCAAAACAAAAAATTCAAAAACAAAGAATTTATTGTGAACTAAAAAAAGTTAATACCCGAAATGAAAAACGAATCACAACAACGCCAATCATCTGGACTCAGAAATCAATCGAGAAAGGACTATAAAATTTTTTTCCCACAATCTAAAAATTTCAAGAAAGAAAAATTCCAGCGTTCTTCTGATTATTTAGTGACATCAATGACATTTTTAGTAAGCACATAATTTTGTTGTTTCAAAAAGAGTATCTTCAAAAAATAAAAATTCTTTTTCTCTCTCAGCAATAATTAGTTCAAAATCAGCTAATCAAATCATTTGATATCATCTCACTTTTTATTCAATTACGACCGCTATTCATAGCCGACATAACTCCAGTTTGAACTTGATCGATAGTTCTAACTCAAAAAACTCCATGGCAACATAAGAATTACCCTCATTTTGACAACTTTAAAAATGTGGTATTAAAATTAAAACCCTCTTCTATCAATCAATACAAAAATTGATAATTTTGTTTCAAATTTTGCCCAGAATATTACCAAAAAAATTATTAAACTAGCCCGCAGTTAAGTTTCAATCACTTAGCCTACAGACACTCTTCCTTCCAAAATCCCCCTACTCATCCCACAAATAGAAACAAGAATCAAAAAATTATTACTTTAACACCCATTCTTCCCTTCACCAAAACCCTTCATATTCAACCCACTTGTAAAAAATCAATAAAAAACCTGGCCTCGCTTGATTTCAACTTCGGAAAAAAAAATACGACAAAGCAAAGCACTTTTAAATGCTTCTCTTACTTCAGTCAAACACATTAAAAAATTCTTTTCAAAATTTCTTTCAACCTTTTTATACTTTTTCAACTTAAAAAAAATTTTTATTGCTGACTTTTTAGATTACATAGTCTTCATTTTTCTACTTTTAAAATCAAATTTATACTTTTCTTTTTCCTTATCCAGATCTTATTTCTCTTTCCAAAACCATTGACCACCTAATCAGGTTCGAAACTCAACGAGTTCCCGAATGATACGAAGCCTTATAAACAGAAACGACAATTTTCTCCTTTCCATAACTTTTTCACCTCACTAGTTTTTTCTAATCTTGACTCCTTATAAATGTGTAAAAAAGTGAAAATTGTTTTTGTATTTGCAACAGTTTTAGTGATCATTTTTGCAGAAGAATTTAATAAAGACCACCTTATTAGATAAAAAATAATTATATACAGAAAAATTTAAAACTGCTAATCCAAACCCCATTAAGGATTCCCCATCTACCAACCCACCTCAAGACCCCCCCCCACCCCAAGAACACCTACATCCAGTCAAACAAATCTAACCCAATCATCTACTCGTATCTCATATATAGAAGACCCCTACACATTTGAACAAAGACACGCACTATTATCCGAACCAGTGGTATCAGCCATTTGTCAAGCAGTCTACGCGGACCACAAAACGAGCCAACATATAAAATTTACCCCTCACTACAACAAGATCTCAATAAAACAAGACACCTAAGTCATTAAGCCAAAACCAAAATTTAACAATTAATTTAGACAGACAAATTATTTACCGCCGACGCAATAGAAATCTAACAACACCAAAAGCCCAATTACACAACCCCTATCATCAATATCGACCCTTCCAGACCCCTCCCATAGTACGAAACGAAGCACTCCTCCAAAACTTCAATTCACGTCCCTAACAAAATACTCAAATTTCACGTCAGATTAATTAGGTTCAACACCTACTTCTGAACAAAATCGTGAAAATCCCTTTAATCCCCCAGTTCATAGCAAAGACTCAAACATTAAATGACCCAAACTTTTTCTTGAGGCAAACTCAACTTTCTAAAAGATTCATTAGAAATTTTTTCAGGTACCTCCATATCGTTACCAGAAACTTTATCCCTTCCATCTAAACCTTCAATTACTGGTCAAACTTCATCACACTTCACACAATTTTTCCAAGTAACGGACACATACCATGAGCTACGGGGTACACGTACAACTCACGCTTCCTTTTACCACCCCCTCCATTCTTTGGCCTACATCTTGATAGCAATCGACTTCATGCGTTAACTCTAACACGTTATAAATTAACAGGAATTTTCTCTGAAAAGAATATACATTGGACAAGTTTCAAATGGAAATAAAGATGGACTCGATCATGAAAGTTTTCACTGAAGTAAATTCGAAAATTTTTTAGATCTGGACCCCGAAGATTGTTTAAATGAGCTCAAACGTCCAACAAAAATCAAAAACAAAAACGAACCTCGTAAGTTGGTAATTTTAAATTTTTCCAGACTCTGCACCCAAAGCCCAACTTGAACACCACCAAGGTCATATCCAGTGAAACCGATAAATTTTCTTATCTTGGCGCACACGGAACATTATCATGTGGTTTACATGATAAAAAATGGATAACTTATTTTGGAATAAATAACCCGTCAAACTGTAAAGCAGACACGAAATTTTCAGGCTACCAAGAAATGACGTTTTTCGATTGGAAAATCAACTAGAAAATATACAATTAACACGAGATTCAAAATACGATACTCTACTATATCAAGGAATTCGCCTACCTTGTAAAAATGATAATGGTCCCACTACACGAACGCAGACAACCATTGTTTGGTTCCCTCAGAACACATGCACCACATTTCAAGTCGCTAAAATTAACGCAAGAGTGATAAATTTTTACAATAAACGCTCTATCGAACCATTCAATTTGATAAAACAAACCGTGAACAATTTATGTTAAAACCCAAAGCAAAATAAAAACATGCATGGTATAGAAAAAAAATTAACACGTTTTTGAATCTCCCTGAATTTCGTTTAGCAAGTAACGCTTCCGTACTCAATATTCACAAACTCATGTCCAATACGAAAAAGATTTTGACATAAAAACAGGCAGTTTAACTATTAACATGGTCACTCCAATTAGGAGTAAAGAAGGTGAAAAATTTTCCAATCCGGAAACAATATCCAGAAATGAAAATATGGAGAAAAATAAAATACAAAAATAGTGCAAGACTAAGAGAAATTTCACGAAAGAATGACAAATATTTTTTGCACAATCACTTATGACATTTATCCCAAAACAAAATTAGAGTACACAACAAGCTGAATTTTTTCAAGAATTGTCACTTTTCCGAATTAGAAGCACAACATCACTTATGTGAGTTGGAACGAACACGTATACTACAATCTCTCGCTTCAGCAATACTCAAAATACCTTACGCAGGATACCTATTATTAGTCAACCATTCTAGCTTCTTCATTGATTACGAAGGAAATATCCTTTGGTATAACACCTGCAGTAAAAAAGCTTCTCCACTTGTTGTTTTTGAAGAAAAGATGCTACCAACGCAAACCCTTTTTTTATA
>NW_026971386.1:0-28572 GCF_963678635.1 Symsagittifera roscoffensis | reverse complement strand
TCAAACCCCTGTAGGTGTCGGACTTTTGCTGCTAATCTATTCAAGGAGAGTAAAATTATTAGCCAATCAAATCTCTTAAAACTTTCGGAGTTTTGTTAGCTATAACAAGGGTGCAATGTTTTGAGGCACTTTTTGTCCAATCATTTCCGGGAATCCGGCTCCGAGGGTACGCACCGCCGTTCATTGAAACGGTATCGTCAAAATCCATTTTATACTATGAGAGGTAGGTATAAAAGTGAATAAGCGGCATCTCACAGATTTGAGGAACAGTTTTTACGTGAGCAGAGCTGGGAAACAGGATCTACGGGTTTTCTTCTGCGTGGTTTAGGCGGGCGGGGGGGAGCTCAAAAGGGGGTGAGGTTAGACGAGTTAAGATAAAGGGTGGTGGTTGGAAATTGTAATAAGGGGGTCTTATTACTGTAACTATGTAAGTCGATTTAGTTATACTTAGTTGCCTTGTCGATTTAATTACATGAGATTAATCAGAGTCTAGAATAACCACTATGAAGACTCAAAACAAGAGTTGGAACGCGAAGGTACCCTAGAGTAGACTCGAGCGAGATAAGGTAGGTGATCTGGCCGTATCGGGGGGGGGGGGGAGGAGGGAGGATCGCAAATGGATATTTTTAAATTATAAATCCATAGAGTAAATACCCCAGATCAACGACAATGAGGGGAACAACGCATGTAAGTCAGGTATCAGACAATTTTTTTTGGACGGACTTTTTCGTCATATCATGAATGTATATTTTTTTAAAGATATTTTTTAAACAGCCTTTGAGCTTTTAATGATAGTTTTTTTAAAAGAGGAGTTGGTATGTTTTTTAGACAGTCAAAAAAAATTTTGTAAGAAATTTGGCGAGTGGAGGCCTTAAACACAATTTCCTGAGACAGTCCTGGTGAGGCAAATCAAGTTTCCAATGCTGCAACTACTTGAGTCCTGGGAAGGCAAATCATCTGCCCAAAACTGGTTTTACTGGGGTGTTGTGAGGGCAGATCAACCGTCCCTTCACTAGGTCGTGGGAAGGAAAATCAACCATTCCAACACTTGGCCCGGGAAAGAAAATTTACTGTCTCAACTCCTGATCGTGGGAAGGCAAATCAACTGTCACAACACTTGAGTCCTGGGGTGGCAAATTAACTGTGCCTATGCTTGAAGTCTTGGGAAGGCAAATTAACTGTCACAAGACTTGGTCCTGGGAAGGCAAATCAATTATCCCATCACTTGAGTCCTGAGTAGGCAAATCAACTGTCCCAACACTTGATTCCTGGGAAGGCAAATTAAGTGTCACAACTTTTGAGTCCTGAAAAGGCAAACTAACTGTCCGAAGACTTGGAGTCCTAGGATGGCAAAGTCACTGTCCCACGACTTGATCCTGCGAAGGCAAATCAACTATCCCTTAATTTGAGTCCTGGGAAAGCAAATTAACTGTCCCAACACATAAGTCCTGGGAAGGCAAATTAACTGTCCCAACGCCTGAAGTCTTGAGAAGGCAACTCAGCTGTCACATTACTTGAGTCCTGGGAAGGAAAATTAATTGTCCCATCACTTGATTCCTGGGAAGGCAAATTAAGTGTCACAAACCTTGAGTCCTGAAAAGGCAAATTAACTGTGCCAGCGCTTGAAGTGGTCTTTAGAAGTTGTAAGAAAGGGGTCTTATTACTGTAACTATGTAAGTCAATTTTGTTACATTTAGTTGCATTGTCGATTTAATTACATGAGATTAATCAGATTCTAGAATAACCACTATGAAGACTAAAAACAAGAGTTGGAACGCGAAGGTACCCTAGAGTAAACTCGAGCGAGATAAAGTAGGTGATCTGGCCGTATCGGGTAGGGGGGGTATCGCAAATATATATTTTTAATTAGAAACCCTTAAAGTAATTACCCCAGATCAACGATAGTGGGGGAAACAACGCATGAAAATCAGGTATCAGACAAGTGTTTTTTGAACGGACCTTTTCGTCATAACATAAATTGTATAATTTTTAAAAGACTTTTCATAAACAGACTCTGAGCGTTTAATGATAGTTTTTTTAAAAAGAATTGGTATGTTTTTAAGACAACCAGAAAACTTTGGTAGTAGTTTGGCGAGTGGAGCATTAAACACATTTTCCTGAGACAGTCCTGGTGAGGCAAATCAAGTGCCCAATGCTACAACTACTTGAGTCCTGGGAAGGCAAACCATCTGCCCAATACTGGTTTTACTGGGGTGTTGTGAAGGCAGATAAACCGTCCCAACACTTGGTCCTGGTAAAGCAAACCAACCATTCCAACACTTGGCTTGGAAAAGAAAATTCACCGTCTCAACACTTGATCTTTGGAAGGCAAATCAATTGTCACAACTCATGAGTCCTGGGAAGGCAAATTAACCGTTTCAACACTTGATTCCTGGGAAGGCAAATTAACTGTGCTAATGCTTGAAGTCTTGGTAAGGCAAATTAACTATCCCAAGACTTGGTCCTGGGAAGGCAAATCAATTATCCCATCACTTGATTCCTGGGAAGGCAAATTAAGTGTCGCAACATATGAGTCCTGAAAAGGCACATTAACTGTCCGAAGATTTGGAGTCCTAGGAAGGCAAAGTAACTGTCCCAAGACTTGGTCCTGAGAGGGCAAATCAACTATCCCATAATTTGAGTCCTGGGAAAGCAAATTGACTGTCCCAACACTTGAGTCCTGGGAAGGCAATTTAACTGTCCCAACGCTTGAAGTCTTGAGAAGGCTAATCAACTGTCACAACACCTGAGTCCTGGGAAAGCAAATTAATTGTCCCAACACTTGATTCCTGGGAATGCAAATTAAGTGTCACAACACTTGAGTCCTGAAAAGGCAAATTAACTGTGCCAACGCTTGAAGTCTTGGGAAGGCAAAGTAACTGTCCCAAGACTTGGACCTGAGAAGGCAAATGATTTATCCCATATCTTGAGTCCTGGGAAGGCAATTTGACTTTCCCAACACTTTAAGTCCTCTGAAGGCAAATTAAGTGTCCAAAAACTTGATTATGAGAAGGCAAATTGACTATACCAACACTTTAGTCCTGGGAAGGCAAATTAACCGTTTCAACACTTGATTCCTGGGAAGGCAAATTAACTGTGCTAATGCTTGAAGTCTTGGTAAGGCAAATTAACTATCCCAAGACTTGGTCCTGGGAAGGCAAATCAATTATCCCATCACTTGATTCCTGGGAAGGCAAATTAAGTGTCGCAACATATGAGTCCTGAAAAGGCACATTAACTGTCCGAAGATTTGGAGTCCTAGGAAGGCAAAGTAACTGTCCCAAGACTTGGTCCTGAGAGGGCAAATCAACTATCCCATAATTTGAGTCCTGGGAAAGCAAATTGACTGTCCCAACACTTGAGTCCTGGGAAGGCAATTTAACTGTCCCAACGCTTGAAGTCTTGAGAAGGCTAATCATCTGTCACAACACCTGAGTCCTGGGAAAACAAATTAATTGTCCCAACACTTGATTCCTGGGAATGCAAATTAAGTGTCACAACACTTGAGTCCTGAAAAGGCAAATTAACTGTGCCAACGCTTGAAGTCTTGGGAAGGCAAAGTAACTGTCCCAAGACTTGGACCTGAGAAGGCAATTGATTTATCCCATATCTTGAGTCCTGGGAAGGCAATTTGACTTTCCCAACACTTTAAGTCCTCTGAAGGCAAATTAAGTGTCCAAAAACTTGATTATGAGAAGGCAAATTGACTATACCAACACTTTAGTCTTGGGAAGGCAAATTAACTGCCCAATACCAAGTTAAACTAGAGGCGTAGAAACAGGGCAATTGCATTTGGAGGTCTTGGATTTTAAACTACTAGTCCAGTGTCAAACACTTTGAGAATGAAAAATCCGAATAATCACTAGTAATTCTAAGTTTTAAATGGAATTTCTAAATAGATATTTGACTGAAATTGTTCAAATGATTTAAAAAATTAAGAAATGTTGGAGATTTTTTCATTGATTTCTAAAATATTTTTTAGCACCTGTTCATAGACGAAATTGTACATAGACAGAAATTGTAATTATAGATCAGGAAGAGAACAACAGTGTCGTTAAAAGAACAAGCTGGAGCGGGCAATGTCAAAATCACCTAATAAGGCAACCGAAAGAGACACCGGTAACAATGACAGCAAGAATAAAGAATAAACATGTTGCAATTAGCATGGTGAACAACCGAAGCAAAAAAGAGGAGAGAGAGAGAGAGAGAGAGAGAGAGCTAAAGGCGACAACTGAAGAAAAGCTCACAAAACGAAAGAGTGCGCCTGCAACAGAAAACTTGAAACACGTAAACAAAGTTTTGATTATTTCAAAAAGATAACGACAGAATCGAAGCCAATGCCGTCTGCTGAAGAACAAGAAACAAAAACAATTGAGTTCTCAACATTAGGCAATAGGAACGAGGTCACGAGCAATACCCCAGTAACAATAAAAGACGATTCACAGGCAAAGAGGACATCCTCCACGGAGAGATTCGCAGCTTTGGTGGGGATGAGATCGAGGGATAAGAAAGAGATGACCACAGGACTGACAAAGGCAATAACAACAGAGGCTGGCGAAGGAGGGAAACAGAGAACAGAGAAAACACCTGGTCACTAAGCAAGGCCTGTAATAGAATCGAAAGTACCGCCAATTGAGTTGAGAGAGAGGATTATTAAGTTGGAACGATGAACAAAAAGTACTAGAGTAGCAAGGAAGAACATCAAAAAATGAAAAAAGAGACCCGACATAATAAAAATGAAAACCTTTATAACTACTTATCATTAGCAAAAGCAACTGAAGAAAAACTGCTACAGATGGCTGAAAAAGTGGAGGAGGCTGACAAGGTACGGCAGAGGTTCATCAAGAAAGATATAGAAGAAACGAAAAAGCGATGTGAAACTGTAACCAAAAAACTCTAGAATCTGGAAACGAAAATAGACAAAATGAGCAGATACCTAGCAGAGTGCTCCTTTGCCATAGAGTCCAAAATTGATGCGCGCTTAAGAAATTCTATTACTCAAGATCTTGAGTAATAGAGTTTTTTAAGCGCGCATCAATTTTGGACTCTATGGCAAAGGAACACTCTGCTAGGTCTCTGCTCATTTTGTCTGTTTTTGTTTCCAGATTCTAGAGTTTTATGTTTGAGCAGAGACCTAGCAGAGTGTTCCCTTGCCATAGAGTCCAAAATTGATGCGCGCTTAAGAAATTCTATTACTCAAGATAGAACGATACCAGAGAAAAAGTGAAACAACCCGGAACAAGGTTGGACTTTGTGGAACCGCATCGCAAGAAGCAAGATTCTACTCATTGCCTCAGATACACAACATCATAGGATCTGAAACAGTAAAGACAGCAATAAAAGAGGCACATCAAACTCAATTACCAAGAGAAGCACCAGACGCCATGACATAGGCAAACACTTGGGAAATGATGAACAGGACACTAGAAGCATTTGCCACAAGAAGCAAGGAGTCAAGCGAGAGAGGAGACGGCAAGTCGAGAAAAACATTAAAAAAACCGAAAGAATTTAAAGATGACTCGGATGGTTGAATAGAAACCGGGGTTGAGTCAATGAGACTTCATCTTGAGCAGAACAACTCTAATGATGAAGGACAAGCTTGCACAGCAATGTTAAGCAATCTGGAAGGCATTTCACTGAAGTGAGTGGTAGCCAAGAAGAACGAAGATCGTGATACTGCGGACAAGAGTTTCGGAACCCTGTTGAATGGTTTCGGATTTGGAAAGGAGGGGCATCAAGCTATGATGAGGTTTGAGAAAAAAAACATAGGAATGACGAATCTATTGATCAAATTATAGATGACCTAGAGAGCTTGAGAAGAAGCAGTGATCCGGAGTTATCAACCAACAGAAGGATCTTTAGCATTGCTGCAAAATTCATCGACGGGGTGAAAAGTTACTACTTGAGAACAATTTAAGCTACCTATTATACGCTATCGAAAGATAATGGACCGACCCCAGAAGAGATGAGACAGAAATCCAGAGAGTACATGTTAATGAAACCAAAGAAGTATTTGTTTTCAGACAACCAAAATCTGTAAGGGGAAAATCAACAACAAAGGTCGACATGGTACATGCCAAGAGACGATATGGACAAGAGAATGTCAAATTTGTCGGTCAGCAGATCATCACTTAGCGGCTTGCACCTCTTACAAACAAGGAATGAAAGGCCTGGGATATACAACAGATGAGGACGACATGAATCAGATAGACATGATTCCTTTAGTAACTTGATCATCATGATTGGCACGAGTTGTTTCTTCTGCAGCCAGGAAAGTCACTTCAGAATTGACTTTACTCTGTTTTGGGAAGAATTGAAGAATCAGAAATCACCCAAAACACAAATTGGCACTTGCTGCGGTGCAAAATATTAGGATTAGGCAGGCTAAGGGTGACTTGCAGAACAAGGACGTAATGAAAGATGAAATTTCAACAAAATCTGTGAAAGCGGTGAACAAAGAGAAAGAAAACAAGTGGCAGCAGCCAAAGGTACGCTGGAGATAAACTATCTAATTTGACAGCAGACGCAATAAATAAAGTGAGACAAAATTTGGCAACAAAGGAAATTGAACAGAGGCTGTGTCCAGAAATAGAAAAACAGCAAAGGGATGAGACAAGTGACAATCTGAGGATCAGAGGCAGATACAACACCTTGAAAATGGAGACTGGAAAACTTTTAGAGATCGCAAAGATAGGAGCAAGAATAATGTCGATAACCACCGTAAGTGATCACGAAGTAACGAGGAATCTGAGAGAACCGAGTGACTTAAAACTGATGCACATGGACGTACATGAGAACGATGAGGGGCACTTACCAGAACGCAGAACCCAAATCCAACGTCGTGAAGAATTTTGCGTCTCCCAACATGGAGAGGTTTTCATCGATGCGGGGAATCGGGTATGCGTCCTTTATCGTTACTGCGTTCAAGTAAAAAAAATAGCAACAAAAACTAAGTTGCCCCCTTTCTCCTTAGCCATGACTACGCCACAACCCCACGGGCGCTTCGATGGCTCAATCGTGTCATATTCCTTTAACATCGCAATTTATTTCCTGCATGCTTTCGACTTATGTGGGGTCATTTTTTTAGCTCCCTCCCTGTGAGGTACCGAACCCTCTTCTATCTCTATCTCATGTTCTACAAAATTGAAGCAACCTATGTCAGTTTTGTGCTTTGAAAAAATGTCTGCGTTCAGACTCAAAACTGCTCTAAGAGTGTCCAGTTCCTTATCCGATATTTTGCATTTTAGGTATTCTATCTCAGGTAGGACTGGCTTGTTTACCACTAATTCTGTTTCTGTCAGTCTCTCAGGCAAATTCGAGAGCATTACCGATGAGAGGCGGCGGAAAGTCGATAAGAATAGACAGCAGATGCACTGAGGCGTATGGTCCACACGAGGTCATGCTACATAAAGATGAAATCAATATCTATACAAAGACGATGATAACGTGCGACGAAGACCTGGCGCGCCAAGTTTATATGGGTCGAGAGGAACTCAAAGTGAGATCAATTGGACATTCCGCCATGCTAGAGGAAAACGCCACGCGCTTGGGAACAGAAGCAGACGTGTCCGCACATGTACTAGATATGAATGGAAACAAGACGCCATTAAAGGGACTAATGGTTACGCGAGATGCCTTGAGCGTGATACCAATCGAAACAGGGAGACGGATGGAATTTGACAAAGAAGACCTAAAGGAGTTTTTTCAAAAATAATAGTTTATAATGGCAATATTATCAATTTTGGGGTCTGAGATTCACATCTTTAATGGATTTTAAGGGATAATTTTGGTCTCGGAAATCCATCATAATAATTTAGAATCCATGGGCTATCGGTGCGTATCTGGTTGTATATTTCGGAATGACTAAGATGAGGAAGAGCCGCATATAAAATATAGCAACAACCCAGTGCCAGGAAACCATTGCAAAAAAAGACAAAGAATTGTGCAAGAAGCTTCAATTGCTCCGCTACAGAAATTTGAGATAAAGACAGATTGAAAAATAAGACGAAAACCAAGAAACTGAAGATAAAATTGGAATATTGTTTTTATGTTTCTTTTTTTTTGAAGCTGCCGTTTAAATTTTCGAAACGAGGACTGATCATGAAGTTGAGAACGTTTAGAAAAATTAATGCGAATTTGTTCTGCGAAGGAGAGCTACTGAAAAACCGAGGTATGAACCAAATCCAAAAACTTGAGTTTGATTTTCTCGCAGCAGAGATT
This sequence comes from Symsagittifera roscoffensis, assembly GCF_963678635.1. NCBI lineage: Eukaryota > Metazoa > Xenacoelomorpha > Acoela > Convolutidae > Symsagittifera > Symsagittifera roscoffensis. The sequence continues at coordinate 20,352 of NW_026971386.1, read as the reverse complement.
TTAGAATTTCCTGAAATTATAGATAAAAAAGAAAAATAATAACGTTTCTTGTAAATCATCAAAACTTATCTAAAACAAGAATTCTGGCTTCTGTGAAAGTAGAGCAGGAGTTTTCTACCATCGGTAAATGGCAATGACAAGGACAAGGATTATTTTGACAAGGAATGTTTTCTTGAGCGAATTAGGTCGATAAAAAAATTCATTCGAAAAATTCAGGAGACTTAAATCAAATTTGTCCTGTTCTTCACTAACAAAAATACTCTAATTGTAAAATGGTTTTTTCACTGTTCGCTTTCAATAATATTTATACTGTTCGCTATTTCATTTCAATTCAGATTTATAATATTTTTTCCAATCCTTCATCAAATCAAGACCGAACAATGAAATATCAAGAATGAATTGTCATCAGTTTAATATATCGTTAAAACATATTTTAAAAAATTTGATGTAGATGAGTCTAGGTGGAAAAAATTCAAAAACATCAAAACCCACTCGAATAGAAAAATCCTTCCAATTTTTTGGTCGGAAAGATATTTGTTGAGCGGCACTGAGGAACTATGCATATGTAAACATACAAAGCAGCAGGGGCAGATTTAGGGAGGGGGCTGGGGAGTCGGACGCTCTCCTTCCCCTTCAGCGATTCAGCCCCCTCGCCAGCAAAGGATCCCCTGTAATATTGTTTAATGTCATTGAGTTAGGACCGATGGGTATAACTCATAGAGTAATTTCGGATAGGGTACACCGTCTGCTCGTCACGCTATCTTATTTTCGGCCGGATAGATTCGTGCAACTTCTTAGTCTAATACCGATCCTAATCTTACTCTTATACTATCTAGTCTCAGGTTGTTTAACTAGTCTCTGCTAGGCTCAATAGATCTAGGGTATACTGGTTTATTGCGGCTGCTGAAGTACTCGGGAGAGTTCAACTAATTTCTAAGTTAAATTCAAATCTCTCTGGTGCTGAAATTACAAGTAATTTCAGCACTTACAAATAAGTGGATTGTTAGTTAGATGGATCATGATTGGTTAATATTAAATACTTTACATTGGTAAAATATCTAATTTATCCAATCATAAAATGTAGTTTAGATCAGGTTCCACCCATCCGGGTTTTACAGAGTTTTTTAGAATAGTCTTTCTGCAATTCAAAAGATGGATGATGGACGTTGGTATTTGGCGAACATCTTATTTCTTCTGGGTTTTCTTATTAGAGAAGTCCCAGATTCAATCGTTGTGTCTTCTCAAGACAACGACTGGGTTTTCGCAACAAACTCAAATCTGATTTCAGAATGGTTGGCTATGTCAGGTTTTTCTGTTTCATTGGTGAGAACTTCTTTGTGTTTGACCTTGTCTGGGAATGGCGTGGAGATTGTGCGTGGAGGGGATGCCTGGTTACTCGGATCTTTACGTATACTTGAACATCGAGGTGGTCATTGGTCTAGTTCAATGAAGTCCTTTTCTGCGAAGTCAAGTCGTACTCTAAATCCTTTGAGTTGTGATTGTGGGCGGCATATTGATTGTAGTTGGCCATTCTTTCTCGAGTGTAGTAGGGTCGTTTTGTCTTTGGATGTTCGTCCTTGGTGTTGTATTCTGATCTATGTATTGCATAATGTAATTTACATTTTATAAAACTTTTATTAGTTTAATATTTTTTTAATTATGATTTTAGTTAGTTGTTTTCACAAAAGCTTTTTGTTTTAGTTCAGTTATTTTGAAGAGTTACTCACCCTTGAGTAGCTCTTATTAAAAATAGGAGTGTGGTCACAAAGCGTGGATGTAGCACGGTGGGTTAGGCCGGCTATAGAGCATGCTCAGGACGTCCTTCCTGGTGGGTTAGGCCAGGAGTGGGAGTATGATTGCATGCGGTTTTTGTGAGAGGTCCTATTATGTGACAACGTTTTATGTTGGGTTTGTTGTGGTTTTTCTTATGTTTTGTTGGTTGTGTCCTTTTTTCAAAAATCAAATTGTTTGTGGTATGGGTTTGTCTTTCGACTTTTTTGTGTTTTATTATTTCTTTCTTAGACTTTATAATAGTCTTCAAAAGAATAAATTATCCAGTTTTAAACTGGGTTAATCCGGTTTGGGTACCGTTGGTTTCCTTTTCTTAGTCATGCTGTTATGCTATGTGTTGTGGTGTTTAGTAAGCTGCATTGGTTAGTTTTGTTTAGTATATAATTCCTTTCCAACCGGGTTAAAGGAAAGTTTGAAACGTGTTATCTTGTGTTAGAGTTATCGAGTGTGAAAGCTTGAAACTGAAATTCATTATTTTAAACAATTCTTCGTGGGCGAGCTGTGCGAGTTTGGATAGAATTCTTGTGCGAGTGAATGAAAATAGCAAAAGGTTAGTACTGTATTTGCTTCTTATTAATTTACTACATAGAATTTTAATTTTACTGCTAGTTGTTGGGGGAAATTAAGTTACAAATTTTCATCATTATTAGATTTACTGCTTGTGGGGGAAAAATTTATAAATTAATTTACTGCATTGGTATTATATTTATTTAATTGTTGGTGCAAAAAATTTAATAGGGTTTTAAACAGTTTTGAAGAAGTTTCCTATTTTTAATTTTCTCTTGTGAATTTTTCAGATGATCTAGGATGAAGGCTAAAATTCTAAAGAAAACATGGATAAAGAATGGTGAGTTTCTAATATTTAAATTAGTTAGTAATATGTATAATTCATACTTACCTGTTAGTCGTCGGGGAAGAAACCGTGGGGGAAAATGTCGTGGATGAGATCTGAAGTTGTTAGTAATTTGGCTAAGATGCGGATGATATTTTTAGTTTGAAGCAGTGGCCAAAGCAATTGAAGTGCCTTAATGGTGGTTAGTTCTTCAGTGCCAACTGCAAATTCATAAGGTGTGTTTTGGATTAGATTATATAATTTGTGGTTGAATTTAGTGTTATGGATGAATTCTAAAATGGGGATTTCTATAGGTTGTACAAACTCGTGTGGGATGAGGAAGGGTCGGGATTCTTCTGCGTTGAAGGTCTTGGTGATGGGACAAAAGATATACATTTGGGTTATGTGATCATAATTTCGAAGAATACCATGAAGGTTAGTATCTTTAATGCAATATGTGAAGTTAAGAAAGAATGGTGAGGTGTATTTGGAATTGATGAATTGAAAACGATGGTGTGGTTGTCTGGAGGGAGTGTGTAGGTCAAAGTGATTTTGGATGAAACGATAATAAGTATATATGTGTGTTTGTTTAGTGCGCAACATAATATCGTGTGAGCAGGGCAAATCTCTTTCATGTGGTGCAAGGAAATGAAAGGTTAGTGAAAATATTTGGAAGCGTTCTTTAAAACTTTCGTAGGCTTGCGTGTCTGTTAGTGCTTCTGAAATAATGTGGTCAAACTTGCGATCGAAGATATTTAGTGTAAATACATATGGTGTTTTAATGAAAAATTTCTCGGTGATTTGTGGGTTAGCGAAGCGATCGTCGTCTAAGAATTGATCTTGGTTAGTTCTGATGATGTTATGATCGTAATATTCTAGTGTATATTCATTAGCTCGGGGTGCAGTGTGTGTTTTTAGTGATTTTTTATATCCAATGTAAGTAAATTGTCTAGGTGTTAGTGGTGCAGTGAGTCGATATAGCATGTCCTTATTTCGTTCTATATCGATATGAGTGTTAGATAAAGGTAAGCAAAGGGGATTTGTAAAATGATAATATGAGGTCCAAGGAAGGGTAGGCATTAAAACGTATTCGTCTACAAAGTTACGTGTCTCGTTAGTGTCATGAGGGGTGTTTAAGGTGTATTGTGGAAATGAGGGTAAGGTGATAGCTAAAAATTCTTTTGTGTTAGTGTGTTGTGGATGGTTGATATATTCACGGGCTGTTCCTGGTTTCGCTGGGAAAGGATGGTTGGGGAACTTCCTTTTAAAAGTGCGGTAAGCTCTATTAGTGCTGAGTGAAGATTCAGTAGTTGTGGATGATGGTGCTAATGATTCAGTATAAATTGAAGAGGGTGTAGGGGTAGGAGGGTTGGATGAATCTATTGTGGATGAGATTTGGTTTATGGTTGGGGTGTCAAGGTGATAGGGTTGTTGTTGTAGGGTAATGAAATTATCTAGTTCTGGGGAGATTCGGGGGGTGTCTGGAGAATGAGATGATTGGTCTGAGTGAAGTGAGGAGTAGGTTGGAGTGACTTGGGAAGCATAAGAGGGTGTAGAATTGGTTGGGTCAGGGTTATTTGGTAGTATGGGTTGAAAAGGGGGTTGGGAAAAATTTAAGGAATTGGTGTGAAAATTATTTGATGGAGATGGTTCAGAGTGGGCAAATTCATCGGGGGTTTCAATATTCGGGTTATTGAGTTGTGAGATGGAGTATAAAACTGAGATGTGTGAATTAGTATCGGAATTCATGCCGGATGTTACATAACTGGATGGGAAATCGGGTGGCGGAAAAGCAAAAAGTGGTATTATTGGGATTGGAGTGGTGAGGTTGGTTGGGTGGGAATTTGATCGGTGTAGGGATCCAAGTTGTCGGCTCATCGTGGGCTAAAAAAATTATTATTTTGAGACTGAAAAGCGGTGGTATGGGGTTATTCTATAATTTGTTCATAAGTATTTTCATCTTGTGAGTGGTGTGGCATTATATGTTGGATGGGACTTTGTGATATGGTTGGTCTAAAATTATTATGTGTTATGGCTAAATTTCGAAAATTACGTGGGACTAGGGATAATGGATGGTTATGTGGTAGGGGTGGTAACTGTGGTGCTGTTGGTGTTGTGTCTGCATTGTTATGTTCTTCGTCGTATGTGTTCTGTCTTTTTGCTATTTTTGTGTTATATTCTTTTATTTGTGCGTCTAAAAGAATTTTGTTTATAGATGTAGAAAATATTCCAAAAAATCCTGCAAATAGTATGCGTGCTACACTTGCTTGTCTATTGACTTGTGTGTGTATAGCACATGTGTTATAGATTCCTTTTAAGAGTGAAAAAAGAAATCCAATAAAGTTAAACATTGCGTATAAAATAGTCAGTTTTTCTAAGATGTAGTAGGGCCATCCTAGAAAATCAAGAATTTCATTCTTGAGTGTAACAAAGCTAAAAATATTGATAGGTGATATATCTTGGGGACGGTATTTTTCACCGTTTAGATATATATAATCTTTAATGTCTTTAAAATATCCGCTATAGTCTTGCGTATAGATGTCTGCAAATCCTGCGGTTTCGGCAAGTTTGCGTAAGTTTTGGTCAATTGATTGTCTTTGTATTGTGTCCATTTGTGTTAATAATTCCTGGAATTGTTGTGTTCTAATGTGATGTTGAATATCTGATTTTGAGTATATTCCTATTGATTGTAAGTCTATATTTGGGTTTCGAGCGATAGCGCGAATGCTTTCTGGTGAAAATTTTTTGAGTGATTGCATTAATGTGGGATATGGGGTGAGAAGGTAATATTTATCTTCATCAGGGTTTAGTTGTACTACGTTGTGGCTATTTTCTGATCCACATGGAACTGCGGTATCCCAGAAATAGGTTCTTCGTGAAAGTGTGTCAACGAAATGTACTTTATTCTTATAAAAGATAGGGATTCTTTTATAGCATCGTTTATCTTCAAAAACGTATAGTGGTGATACTTTTTTAGTACAAGTATAAAACCATAAGATGTTTCCTTCATAGTCTAAAAAATTTGATCTATTTCCTGATAGTAAATATCCTGCGTAGGGTATTTTTAATACTGCTAGTGCAAGTGATTGTAATATTTGTGTTCTTTCTAATTCGCATATTTGGTGTAATGTTTCTAATTCGGAGAGTGACATTTCTTGAAAAATTCGGCTAATCGTGTAGTCTAGTTTCATATCTAAGTGAATATCATAGTGGATATTAGCAAAATATGTACTATTCATTAGTGATAGTTCTTGTAAACGTGTGCTTTGATCGTTTTGGGGCTTTAAATGTCCACCAGGTTGACCTGTATTCTTTTGAAAATTAACTGGTATATATGATGTTCCTTCGTTTAGGGGATGACTTGTGGCGTATGGGTCGACTTTTATTTTTCCAGTGGTCATGTCGAATCCATTTTCGTATTCAACTAATATTTCAGAGTATTGTGTTTTGTGAAGTGGGTTTCTGTATTTACATGCAAGTTCTGTTTCTTGATATATTTGAAAACGTGTTAATTTATTTTCTATATTATGAATGTTTCGAAAATTAGAACTTATTTTTCGTAATGGATTTACTTGTTCATATGGTATTGATTGTATAAAATATTTTTCGTGAAATTTTATCATACGAGCGTGTATTTTTGCTACTTGAAATGTTGTACATGTGTCTTCGGGGAACCAAACAATTGTTGCTTGTGTTCTGGTTGTAGGGTCGCAATAACCTTGGTCGTTTTTACAAGGTAATCTAATTCCTTGATAAATCATTGTGTTGTCTGATAAATCTCGTGTGAGTTGTATTTTTTCGAGTTGTATTTTCCAATCGAAAAACATTATTTCTTGGTATCCTTTATTTTTTGTGTCTGCTTTGCAGTTTGATGGGTCATTTATACCAATGTGTGGTATCCAGTGTTTATCGTGCATGTCATAGGTTAATCGTCCGTGTGCGCCGTTGTATGGGTATTTTTCATCTAATTTTATATGTCCTTGATATCGTTCAAGTTCTGCTTGATGTACAGAATCTGAAAAAACTTGGAAATATACTAAATTTCTATCTGTGTTTTTATTTTTTGTGATGTTTAGTCGGAGTAACTCGTTTTTACAATCTTCGGGATTGAGATGTAAAAGTCGTTCTTTATTACTCTGGTAGAATGATTCATGGTCAAGTCGGTTTTTATTTCCGTTTGAGACTTGTGAACAATGTACTTTCTTTTCAGAAAATGTTGCTCTGAATTTATATCCTATAACTGTAGTTGCTCGGGCTTTTGAATAAAGTGTTGCTATTACATTTGTAGTTTCTATGGCTTGGGGTTCTGTTTCGCACTGTGATACTTGATTTATTGCATACTTGTGTAGTGTTTTTTGTTCGTTTTCTTCACAATCGTAATGTGTTACTAATAAATCTTGGGGTCATGTGCGGGGAGGAGGGTTTATGTTTTGATTTGAGATTACTAGAAAAAGGAGTTGGAGAAAAATTAAAAATTTTAGAATATACATGTGTATGATAATCCTCAGTATGGGTTATAAAATGTGATGTAACCAATTGTCTTTTTGGTATATCTGTCGTATTTATATATTACTTCAGTGGTTATAAATGGTGGTGGTAGTGATTGAGCTGTTATGTTTGGTGGGTTTAATGGGTAGGGATGTTGAGTAATGTTGTTTAATTTAACTGTGATTTCAAACTTTAATTGTAAACTGTTTTGTTGGAGTATTTGGATATTGTGATCACGGATATCGTCGTGAATGTCTTGTCGGTATTGTAATCTATTAAGTGCCCAGTTGTGAAGGCGATTACTTTCTAGATGTTGTCCAAATAATGGTGGAGGGGCTGTAAATGTATTCCAATCTAGTCTTAAAGGGATATTTGTTGATGATTGTTCTCGATATCTGGCGTCGAGATTATTTGGAAAATTTAATTTAAAAGGTGGTGGTGAAATCCGGCTTATTGATGGTGTTGATGGTAGTGATAATGTTTCTGGTAGTGATGAGGATGTTGTTGTATCCGTAGAAATATCTATTGGATCATTGACTAAATTTAATTCACCTTGTGTAAATGAATGTGTTGTCCAATATGGTAGTCGTGATGCCTGGTTTGGGGGGTTAAAGGGATTTTCACGTATTTGTTCAGATGTTGGTGTTGAACCTAAGTAATCTGATGGTAGGCTTAAGGTGCTACGTTGTGAAAGAAGCGTAGGGGTTTCTGGTAATATACCAATGGGGTTTTCTGGAGTGTTTTGTGATGGGGGTTGGGGTATGTCAAAATGAACTCGGGGAGTTTGAAAATTTCTGTTTCGTCGAGGATGTATAATTTGTCTATTTATTTCGACTGTATTTTGGTTTTGACTAGGATTTCTTATTCTACTTAATTCTTGTGGTAGTGTTGGGTATAAGTTATATGTTGGTTCGCTTAGAGGTGCTTGTCGTTGAACTGGTTCTAGTGGTTCTGATAAACGAGCGTGTCGTTCTTCAAAAGTGTATGGGTTATCTTGAAAGGAAATTCGTGTAGATGTTTGAGGATTATGGGTAGTTGAAGGTGTTGTTGGGTTATCTTGGGATGATGTCGGTGAAGACTGACTTTGTGACTTTTGGGTAGCAATTTTTGATAGCTTTTTGGTCTATTCTTTTAGTGAAAAAGTTAATGTTTATTATAGTATTCTTCTAAGAAAAGAATTAGGAGGATTGTTGCTAGAGCGAATGTGATGATTGCTTTCTTTATACATTTGCATATGGTCAAAATGAGGGATGATAGAAATGTTATGAAAATTACAAATAGTAGAAAAATATCAGTTCTACTGAAAATAGTTCGTATCATTTAGACAAGTTTTATAAATCGTACCTGTGGATATAATCAAGGGTTTTTGAAAGTTAGAGAAATAGTTCGAATATAGTGTAGAAAATTAAAAAAATATTACAAAAAATGATTAAGAGTATTAGAAAAGATTCAAGGATATCAAAAAGAAATATTATGAAAGTTTAAGTATCGTAAAAAATTGTTTGAGGTTTGTGATAATTTTAGTGACTGTTTGATAGAAGAGCATTTAAGAAATGGCTTCGTGATCGAATATTTTTTGTTGTTTGGGGCAATTTTCATGTGTGGTCGGATTATTTATTAGCTTTTTGACAAGTGGGTTGAGTTTTGTAAAAAATTGTTGGGGGCAATTTTTATGGTGATCGGGAGGTCTTCTTTGTCTTTATTTTCATTTGTCAAATGATCTGGGGTATTTTTGAGATTTTTATACTTTAGGCTAAACAAAATGGTCGTTCTTTTACTTTAGGCTAATTTAACATATTTGTTTGGGGGGTATTTGAGGGCTGAGTTGGGGAAATATTGTTGATCTTTGGTTTATTAGATAAGGGAGGGTTATGATATTATGGTGATATTTATTTTAGTTGTCAAGTTGGAGTGGTTTGCTTATTTTTGACCTGGAGGTCGTAGAGTTATAGTTATAGATATGCCTGGAGTTTAATATTTTTCGTCTAGTTGGTTTGTGTTAAAGTTATAGAAGGTGACGGATTGGATGAATCCTATTGGCTAATTTTGAACTAGAATCGCTGCGTGTTTGTCAGCATGTTATCTTGAAAAATGAAAGTGTAAAATGTTTCAGAGGTGCAAAGATTATTAAATGTAGAATTAAAGTTGTTTTTGAAATTCAACTTTCTTTAATATTTTAGATTGTGGGATGAATACTTTATAATTTTTACGTGGTTGATTTCTAAGTCGTGAAGACTCTCTATGTTCTGATTTGTCGATTTGTTCTTGGGGTATTATTTGTTCTGTCATTTTTCTATTTTTTCTTTCTTTTTGAGATGTATTTTGATCGAGATTTTTTGTATTGTTTTTTGTGGTGTTTGATTTTGTATTTTGATTTCCGAGGTGAATATCATTTTGTTCCTTTCTTATGTTGTTTGTATGTGGGTTATTTTGAATAACTTTTAAACCTGTAAAAGAATATAATTGAGTTAGTTCGCGGAGTGCGTATTCTTTTGGATAATAAGGTAATAGGTTATTTCGGTGTTGAACGATTTCTTTTTTATCTGAGTCGGTGATTTTATATGTGACATCAGTGGGTTTTGCAATTATTTGGTATGGTCCTTTACGAAGGGGTTGTAACTTTTTTGAAATTCCTTTTTGAGTATTAAAATTGGGTATTAAAACAAATGTTCCCATTTTTAAATCGGAGGCTGGTGTAAAGCGTGAATTTATTTGTTCATTAATATTTTGCCTTTGTAACAACTTTTTTGTTACCTTTTGGTAAATTTCATTGTGTTTTTTATCTCTGTTTAAAATCCATTCGGTGTGTGTACCGGAGGCTAATTTAAGAATTTGTGGGTGATGAAAATGATCTTCATCGTGTGTATGTAATGGTAGGTTATAACAAATTGAGTCTTTATTTGGTTGACGATAACCTTGTGCGTTTTTATGAGAGTTTGCTGTAATCATTATTGGTTTGCGTGGCTTTTGGTTAAAAACCATTTCATATGGTGACATTCCTAAAGTTGTCGTGATTTGTGAATTATATGCTAAGGGAAATAGTTTTACATCTGCTGACCATTCGGTATATCTTGTATCATTTCCATTGATGATACATCTGAGATATTCTTGTAATGAACGGTTCATACCTTCGACTAAGCCGTTTGTCCAAGGTGCGTGAGATGTACGTGGTTTGTGTTTAATGTTATATAAATGACATAGTGTGATGATTTCATTATTTATGAATTCTGTACCGTTGTCTGTAACTAAAATTTCTGGTAGTCCGAATTTTGCTATCCAGTGTTCATAGAGTGTTGTGTAAGCGTAATAAGCGTTACAATGTGGTACTGGGTTAAGTGCTACATAATGTGTAAATGCGTCAACAATTACCATAATGTAGGAGTTTCCTTCGGATGATGGTGAAATTGGTCCTTTGGTATCAAATGAGATACGATGATTAAAGTACAAACTTTGTCCTTTAAAATCTTGTTTTTGTGCTATTTGTTTTTGATTTGGGTAAGGTTTATTTAGTTGACATACTATACAGTCATTGCATAGTACTTTTATCCAAATTGGTGCGTTTGGGAAATAAAAGTTTTGTACAAAATTTGAATATGTTTTTTCTGATCCAGAGTGTCCTTTAATATTTTGTGTATGTGAAATATTAAAAGCTATAAGAATCATACTTAAAGGGAGACAGGGAACTGTAGATTCATTTAGTTTGTATTCTAGAAGGTCTGTGTTTTCGTTAATTGTTGTATTATTGAATTTTCGAAAATATCGGAGGAGTGTTTTGTTTCCTAGAATAGTTGAATCTGCTTTGATAGGTTTAGTTTTATATTTGTGCCATGATTTCAGTTGTCGAATTACTGGGTCAAGGTTTTAATATTGTTTCAGTGTTGAAATTGTAATTTTTTCTGTTGGGGGGAGAAAAATGTTTTCAATTTCTAATTTAGATAAGGGTATTGTGTCAAGTGGGTCATGGAGGTCAAAAACTTGATTTATTGTGTATTTTGAATCGTTTGTTTGTGGTCCTGATAAGTTTATTTTATCAGTTAAATTTTCTTTTTCAATTAGTGGAAAATGGTCTTTTTTAGGCGGGTGTTGTTTTATTCTTTTTTGTTGGGTGTTATTTTTTATCCATTGTGAATATGGGATTGGTTTAAAAGTTGATGTTCCAAGTAGATCAACTTCGTAGTGATTATTTTGACAATCTAAATAAAGTGGGAAATGATGTAAATTATTTATTTGTGATTGTTCAACGTCAGTTTTTACTGCATATTTGCATTCCAATCGGGGTGATGTTTCATTTTCTGCAAGGTAGAATTTTATGTTTTTGGGTATTTCAACTGTGGTTTTACGTGTAAGTAATTCAGGTGGCGTATTTCGACTTAAGGTGTCTGGTAATGCAAGATTTTTTCCTGCGGTCCAAACTATATGTAAGTTTGGGAATTTCATTAAAATGAGTTGAAATCTATAAACTCGGTGGTTTGGATTAGACTTTTGTGTAAAAAGAAAGATGATTGGTTTATGGTCTGTGAATAGAACTGTGGGATGTTTTGATCCAAGTATCAGAAATTCATATTCTGTTAGTGTATATTTTATGGCTGTATATTCTCTCATTAGAGTTGAGAGTCGTAGCTCTGCTTGAGTGAATAATCGAGAATTTGCTGATATGAGGTTCATTTTATTTGTGCTATTATGTGATTGTAATAATGCTGCGCCGATGCCAAAGTTCGAAGCATCGCACATTGCATAAAATGGTTGATTTGAATCTGGAATTGTGTTTGAAATTTGTTCAGTTAGAAGTTTTTTAATTTCTTCAAATCATGCTTGATGTTCTGTATTCCATTCAAAATTATTTTGTTGTCTAAGTATATTATAGAATGGTCGTAGATATAATTGCATTTTATAAACATATTTGCTTAAAAAGTTTAACATTCCAAGGAATTCTTGGATTTTCTTTTTATTTGTTGGTGGTTGGAGTTTTTGAATAGCGTCTATACGTGATTTCAATGGAGTGATTGTTTTTCTTTCTATATTATGTCCTAAGAATTTAACTTTTGTCAAAAAGAAGTGTGATTTATCGGGGCGGCCTTCAGATTTTCGTTCTGAAGTATTTGGGGATATTGTTCTAAAACATTGAACATTTCCTCTTTTGTCTGTGATTGCATAAAAACATCGTCTAAATAGGTGATTGCATTTTTCTTGAGTATAAGTGGTCGAAAAATTTTGCTCATAAAAGCTGAAAATGCTGCTAGTCCTATGGATATTCCATAGAATAAGCGGTTGAATTCGTATTGTTGGTTTCCAATAACAAATTGTGTTAAGCGTCGTGATTGTTCGTCTAATGGCATTTGATTATATGCACTATTCATATCGGCGGTGGTAAAGTATTTTCCGTTTATTTTTGTTAAAATAACTTGTATTGGTTCAATGGGCCAATTACACTTTGATTCATCTATGAGTGAGTTGAGGTATCTAGCATCGAGAACAATTTTTAATGATTCTCCTTTGGCTAGAATGATAACAGGGTTGATAAATGTGTTGCCTTTTGGTTGTTCCTCTTTGTTTACTGGTGATATAATGTTGTATTGTTCTAAAATGTCGAGTAATCTGTTCACTTTATCGTGTAAGTGAATTGGTACTTTACTTGCTCTTTGTTTTTTGAAAACTGCGTCTGGTTTTAATGGGAGATGTAGTGATGAGCTGATTTTGCCAACATCAAATTTGGATGTTGCATAGACTGATGAATATTTAATTAGCTGTTTTGCTAGTTTTTCAAATTCGTCTTGTGTTATTTGTGAATGTTGGAAATTAAACATTGTTAAAAATTTCTGTTGATTCTCTGTGTAGTTACTTATGTTGAATGTAGGTTTGAAATATGGGGTTTTTGTGAAATAATCCGTATTTCTGTTTTCGTTACTTATTATAATATTTATAGATAATTCTTCATTAAGGATTGTGGATTGGCAAATATCTAGTAATTGGAGTATATTATTTACACGATATGCTTTTTCGTGTATTGGTGATATTGTAGCGTTGGTTTCGCAATAGCCTAAAAGTCCTAAAGGTAATGTTACTTGGTAAGGTGTATTGTTGTATACATTTAAGGAAATAATATCTGAATTCGAGTTTTTCAAATATTTTATTGATGAGATTGTGATTTTGAAAAACTTATGAATAGGTTTGAATTCAAAATCTGACATATAAAATTTTTGTTTGTTTTGTTTTTTATCATATTGGTGAACTTGTTTGATTGAAAAATTATAGATGTTTCCTGATAGTGGTTTCAAGTGTTTTCTTTGTTGGTTATATATTGGGTAAAATTTTGAAAAAATGGTGGTTGTTTATTTAATCTTTGAAAAAATGTTAGGGATGTGTCTTTTGTTTTTGTATATTTATCTTTGATTAATATTTTACTATTCAAGATGTTGATTGTTGGTACATATTTAGAGATAAATGGTATTCCAATGATATTGTGTTTAATATCAGTAATATGGAATATTTGTTTAAATGGTTTGGTTAAAATTTTGTTTTGCTCCATTGTTCTTGTGGGGAGAAGAAATAATTGAATTTTTCCGTAGTTTATTAATGTTGATCCTTGTGCTGTTGCTAGTTTGCTGGAGGTTTCAAGAGGTGTTAGCTTTGGGTGTAAGGTTTTTATTTCATTCCATGTGGGAATGTTTATTATATTTGATTCTGCTCCTGAATCAATTAAAAAATCAATTTCAAGATCTGGTGGTTGAAATTCTTTGCTTCTTGGACTTTCTAAAAGAAATGATATTGTCCAAATTTTTTCTTTGGGTTGTTCTTTTTGTATGTTTTGATAGATGTGATTTGTATTCAAGCATTTTGTTTTTTCGTTCTCATTGGGTTGATTTGTAGTGTTTATTTCATTAATTTTTTGTGCCGTCGGTGTGGAATGGACGGGTTCAATATAATAATTGTGAAGGAGTTCTGATTGATTCTCATATATGTGTGATGAAAAAGGTTCTTCATATATAACAGGTTCATAGTCATTTTCGACTTTTATCATGTTGATGGAGAGAGTGTTTTCTGCATCGCTTTCTGAATCTGATGATCCACAGTTTATTTGATTGAGTTGTAACGTATCAGTTACTGTGTCATCAATACCTGGAGGGTCTGATGTTGTTTCTGGATTAGATTGTACTTGATTAATATGTCTTTGATGTTTAGGTGTACTACTTCTGTGGCGATTATTAGAATTATTATAGTTATTATTATTCCGGTGTGGTGATTGGGAATAATTTCTATAACGATTATTATAACTTGAGTGTCGATTTTGTGAATTATTTCGCGATCTGTTTTGGTAATTATTGTCTGGTCTGTTATAGTTTGATCTATTATATGAGTTATTCCTTAATTGATTGTTCGTGTAATTCTGGTTTCGGTTGTTTGAATAACTTCTATTCCGATTATTGGAGTAGTTTTTATTCCTATTGTATGATGAATTTCGTGATTGATTGTTTGGATAATAATTATTTCTTGATTGGGAATTAGATCTAGAAACAAATCGTTGTGTATTTGAATTTGATCTGGAGTAGTTATTTCGACTATTTGGTCTATTGTAGTGATTTTGTGATGAATTTTGCGTGTTTCTTCGTTCTGGTGATCTTCCTCTATAACTTGAGTTATATGGTGATTGATTTCTTGTATAATTTGTATTGTTCGGGAGTGGTTTTCCTGAACTGTTGTTGCTGTAGACTGTTTTGTTCGGTAGATTTTGGTCTTTTTTCATGTATTGATAGAATGATTTATTTGGTTCTTTATACTTTTGAGGTTTATTTTGATTGTCTTGCTGTTTTTGTCTACATTCAGAAATACTATGTCCGTATCGTCGGCAATAATTACACCATTTTTTGAAAGATGGTTTGCCTTTAAAGTTTGGGTGTTTTTCGTAAATATTGAGTATTTCAGTGATTTTTTCAACGAGGTCTGTATCTGATTCCTGTATATTGTTTATATTTGTGGAAGCTGTTTCAATTCTGTTAACGTATTGTAATTTCAGATTTTCCGTTTCTTCGAGTTTCATTGTGATTTCTGCTTGTTCTAGTTTGTCTACTAGTTTTCGAAAATCTAAATCGGGTTCTCGAATTGACGAAGGATGGGATGCTCTTTTTTTATTGCTATTTTCCTTAATTGTGGTGTTAAGGTCATCATTAAGATTTCTGTCATCTTTGTGTTTTTATAGTCATGTGTATTTAATGAATATGCTTTTCGAACTAGTGTTTCGATTCGTACTGCTAATTGCTTGATGGTTTCGTTTGGTAATCTGCGAATTTCATTACATAAAACTCTTTGTTGTTGTTTATTTCTTTCGGAGTCAAACATTTTTGAAAATTCTTGTGTAAACCTTTTCCAATTTGATTTTATTTCTATAGGCAATACTGAAAACCATTTTTGGGCTGCGCCATCTAGAGTTGTTTGTATTAACGCTGTGCGTCGATGTATCCAGTTTTGATGTAGTGGCGTATTAATTGGTTCAGGTCCTATATTTAAAATCAAATTTGCTGTGACTGCATTTAAATAGTCTTCTACAGAATATTCAGTGTCTGTTCCTGTGAATACCATTAAAGGTTTATTTGATGTTATTGATGATCCACCCATAAGGTATGGATTCATCGTCATTTGTAATGATTCTGCTGCATTTGGCATTTGAGAAAAATTTGAAAGTTGATTTCTTGTTATTTCGTGTTGTTGAAGATAATATGGGAGTGGTATTTCATTTTGCATTTGTGCTGGTTGGTACGAGTTTGCAATCATTGGGTTTTGTTGCTGAATTGGTTGAAAAGATTGTGTATTAATTGGGTTTTGTTGTTGAATTGGTTGTTGGTTTTGTGTATCTATTGGTTGTGGAGAAAAAATTCTATTATATGTATGTGGTTTCTGTATTCCTTGTCCACGATATTCTTGGTTATAGGGTGTAAATATATCTGGTTGTAAGAAATCATCATCTTAGGATAAGTAATCCATTTGATAAGATGTTTGTTTTTTATTTTTTTTTGTTGAAAAAATGGATAGTTTTCACTACGATCCTGTGGAGGATGTAAATTTGTTTGGAAATTTACTGAATTAGGTGGTGCCATTGGGTTATCCCAGTTTTGAGATCTTGTATAATTACTAAAATTTTTTCGTGGTTGATAATTTGTTTTTGATGGATGTGTGTAATTATAATTATGGTCTGCAAAGTTGTTTCTAGTGAACGTTTTGCGTGTTTTTGGCGGTATTGTCATGGGTCTGTATGTTTGGTAATCCATGTGTGAATATTTTGGGGCAACCGAAGGTTTAACGGTTGATTGTAATGTTACCTGTGTTTGTGAAGGATTTGTATTTCTTGGTGTTGTTAAGTTTGGACGTATTGGTGAAATACTTTGTTGTGTAGTTGTTGTGTGTACGATTTCTTCATTTATGAAGTGTGATGGTGTCTGGATATCTTGTTGAGTAAGATTCCTAGTTCCATTGAGGTTTTCATTGTGTATGACTGTAGAGTTTAAACTATTATTTTGCATATCGGGTAAAAATGTATTATAGTTTAATGGTGTTGCATCAATGGTTAATGGTATTACTCGTACATAATCTCTTACATAAGATATCGTACTTATTGCTTGACTTGAGATTGATTGTGGGAAGTTTATGGATGCGGGATGAGACCATTCGGGGTCCCAAATATAGTCTGATTGTTCTGTGATGGCAGTATCATCGTTTGAGTTTTGGGGTCTAAAAATTTTTCTTGCTTGTGAAATTAAATCAATATTATGTGTAAAATAATCTATTATGAACCATGCCAAAATTTTTTGTAAGTCGTGTTTTGTATGTTGTGAAACTTCATCTTTCGTGAAATTTTCTTTAATTATATTTAGAAAACTAGAGAGTAGTGTGATTTCATGTCGTACTCTTATATAATTAGATGTTTCTGTCGGTGAGACATTTGGTATCTGGATTTCGTTTTCTAATATCGAGATATAACTATATATTATCGCAAAAACTTCATAGGTGAATATGGAGTTTGCTCTTTGTGAGTTATGATATTGGATGCTTTTTATATATTCTGAGAATACTTTTGAGAATTCTAAATCAAGGTCGTCTGTTTGAATTATATATTTACTGTGATTCTGGTTTGGTGAGCTGAATTCTATGGAGTAGATTCCGTATTGTTGTGTGAGGTTACATATATCTTTTAGATAGTGATCGATAATTTGTCTTTTGATTTTTACATCTGGGAACTCTGTTTTACATGGACTGATTCCGGGTTCAAACAAATTTAAGAGTAAATTTTTGCAAAATATATGCTGTCCTCTATCAGTGGTTGCATCTACGATAAAGGGGAAGATATCATCATCATCTGGACTTTCTTCACCTGGGGTGTGCGTTGAGCTCATTTTTTTGTTCGATGACTGTTAATATGTAATTATCAATGTGTCTAATTGGTTGATTCCAATTGTATAAATGTACTGGTTTGTGTTTATACTGCTTTTTTATTCTTCTTTTTCCTCTTTTTGATGAATTTGAAGTTGTTTCTGAGTCAGAGAAATATAATTGATCGTGAATTGGGCAATTTTTATCTATTGATTCTTTTAGTTTATAAAGTTCGTCTAAACTGTTGGTTTCTGATTCTGAAAATGCGTTTCGATTTTTTGAAAATCTTTTTCGTGTTATTTGTCTTTGTTTAGTTTTTATTTTTCTCTTTAATGTTTGTCGTTTTGTTCTAATGTATCCAACTGTTTGTGTATGAGGTGTGATTACAAGGTCGTATTTTTTGTTATCTATTTCACAATTGTGTAAAACGATTGTTTGTTTATTTCCTAGGTTTTTAAATGACATAAGGTTTAGGATGACGGATGCAAAAGGTTGTTAAATGATTTCTATTTGCTTAAACTGTTAGTCCTTACGATTTTTTTGTTAGCCTAACCTGGGTCTATTTGTTCAGGGTTGGGGAGAAAAGTATATCGATTCCGAAGAATGATTTTATACTTTCTCGTGGATAGTATAAGCTAAGGTGTTAACTTACTTAATCTTACTTAAGGGTAGTGATTGTGTTCAGGGTTGGAGAATAGTAAATCGATCCACAAGGTTCAGGTATAATTAGAACGCGAGTAGTTCGTTAGATACTATTTTAAACTTACTAAGTTTAAGATTTATCCTGGGTATGGTAAGAGGGGGGATCAAGTGAAGGATGAATAACCGAAGTTCTTCACTGTTTATCCTAATTTGAATGATTAGTTTTGTTCAAAAATTTCTATTAGTCCTGGGTTTTTAGAAAGGGTTGGATAGTGAATTGACGTTTGAGGTCGTTAGACACTAGTTGAGTGGGTGGGGGAGAACAAAGTTGTTCTTTTTGATCCAAGGATAGGCCTTGATGATCAAGTTTTAAATTTAATTAAATAGAAAATGATTTAAGATCCAAGGATAAGCCTTGATGATCTGATTTTATAATTAAGTGAATTTAAGTTTAAAATGATTTAAATTTGTGTAAAGAATAGATTTAGTATTTTTATGATATTAGTGAGCTTATGAATGCTGTTATGTTTAGGTGATGAAGCTGGAACAACAGGATGATTTATAATTATTAACCGTTTATTGTCATGCTACTAATTTTTATTTTGATTTTTCAATAAATATTTTTCAAACATGTTTTGTATATTACTGCAGAATTTAGGAAAACGATCTGAGATCTTTTTATCAATCGTTATTTGTATATTAATAATTTTGTTTAGCGCCTGAAATGATTTGAAGATTGACTTCAAAATTTATGTTTGCAAATGAAAATCTAAATTCATTGCTAGTAGTATTCTAAATACAAAAGTTTGTTCTGGCTTTTGCCGAACTATCATATAACTATATGGTAAGTTTCTGCTTTGTCGTATGTCGTCTCTGGTTCGAGGTCTTCTTCCAATTCCCGGGTAGTTCTGTTATCGTTCGGAATATTGGCTCTGATCTATTGAGTCGTAAAGACATTTCGATTAAATTATTGTCGTATAACATTTGTAAATGTTTTGTCTAAATTCTAATCTATTATTGGTTAATTCTAAGCTATTAAGGTCTTGTTCGAGACTTATGGTCGCACCAGATGAGTTAGGACCGATGGGTATAACTCATAGAGTAATTTCGGATAGGGTACACCGTCTGCTCGTCACGCTATCTTATTTTCGGCCGGATAGATTCGTGCAACTTCTTAGTCTAATACCGATCCTAATCTTACTCTTATACTATCTAGTCTCAGGTTGTTTAACTAGTCTCTGCTAGGCTCAATAGATCTAGGGTATACTGGTTTATTGCGGCTGCTGAAGTACTCGGGAGAGTTCAACTAATTTCTAAGTTAAATTCAAATCTCTCTGGTGCTGAAATTACAAGTAATTTCAGCACTTACAAATAAGTGGATTGTTAGTTAGATGGATCATGATTGGTTAATATTAAATACTTTACATTGGTAAAATATCTAATTTATCCAATCATAAAATGTAGTTTAGATCAGGTTCCACCCATCCGGGTTTTACAGAGTTT
Organism: Symsagittifera roscoffensis; assembly: GCF_963678635.1. Classification (NCBI taxonomy): domain Eukaryota; kingdom Metazoa; phylum Xenacoelomorpha; order Acoela; family Convolutidae; genus Symsagittifera; species Symsagittifera roscoffensis. The sequence goes on along the minus strand of NW_026971386.1, from coordinate 737 downwards.
TTTAGAATAGTCTTTCTGCAATTCAAAAGATGGATGATGGACGTTGGTATTTGGCGAACATCTTATTTCTTCTGGGTTTTCTTATTAGAGAAGTCCCAGATTCAATCGTTGTGTCTTCTCAAGACAACGACTGGGTTTTCGCAACAAACTCAAATCTGATTTCAGAATGGTTGGCTATGTCAGGTTTTTCTGTTTCATTGGTGAGAACTTCTTTGTGTTTGACCTTGTCTGGGAATGGCGTGGAGATTGTGCGTGGAGGGGATGCCTGGTTACTCGGATCTTTACGTATACTTGAACATCGAGGTGGTCATTGGTCTAGTTCAATGAAGTCCTTTTCTGCGAAGTCAAGTCGTACTCTAAATCCTTTGAGTTGTGATTGTGGGCGGCATATTGATTGTAGTTGGCCATTCTTTCTCGAGTGTAGTAGGGTCGTTTTGTCTTTGGATGTTCGTCCTTGGTGTTGTATTCTGATCTATGTATTGCATAATGTAATTTACATTTTATAAAACTTTTATTAGTTTAATATTTTTTTAATTATGATTTTAGTTAGTTGTTTTCACAAAAGCTTTTTGTTTTAGTTCAGTTATTTTGAAGAGTTACTCACCCTTGAGTAGCTCTTATTAAAAATAGGAGTGTGGTCACAAAGCGTGGATGTAGCACGGTGGGTTAGGCCGGCTATGAGCATGCTCAGGACGTCCTTCCTGGTGGGTTAGGCCAGGAGTGGGAGTATGATTGCA